>NC_081217.1:2120000-2420000 GCF_902713425.1 Acipenser ruthenus
GATCAGGAGAAGTGGAGATCAAAGAGGTTGCATAGGAAGGTATTGACAACTGTATAACAGAATTTCAGCTTCACTGGCACCCCTGATAATAGGCTTTAGTCTTGTTCTATTCCAAGGTGCTCCCAAAATAAAAATATATAGATCTGCCTCAAAAACACAGCCCTGTTAAAAACTTTTTCTAATGGTTTCATGCTGTTTGGGGGAGTCTTTAGTGTTTTATTTTTTTCTGTAAAGATTATGCATAACGACCTCACCCACTTCAGAAGCGTAAATGACAAAGTCAGGTGACACTTCACATTGTGTTTCTAGCTACACTCTCTCTCTACTTTAACTGCATGTACATTGTATTGGACTGTTCAAAGTGAGCAATGGAAGGCTCTGCAAAGACAAGAAGGAGACACATTTAAGAGCTTCAAAATCCTGGCTTCTGCCTGGCTAAGGCTGTCTGTGATTTTTGCATTTTTTTTTTTTTTTCAGTAGCTTTTCTGATTCCAGCCTCATAGCCTCACTTTTGTTAGAGCTTCGACAAACTCAAAGTTTCGTTTAGTGCTACGCTGAAACTGTCTTCTGGGGAAAGATTTCTGCCAGGAAGTACACGCTTACGAATCCCCCAACCTCCTAACCACTCTAATCTGGTGCTGTACTACAAACTGCAGGGCTTACTTAGAAAATAACAAAAATGGAAAAAAAATGGATTGTCAGTAGGTCCCTGAGAAAGAATCAAAGAAGAGAATTCCCAGTGAGTCATAAGAAAATGCAATCGCGGATACACTGAGTCTAGTTAGGAAACTCGAGTATAGAAAGATTCTTAAGTCAATGACTCAGTGCTCACTTTGCAGCCTCAAGCCATTTCCATATATATTTTTTATGTGGCAATACTCAAAAGCACCAATTTGGAAAAGAAGTAGGGCCAATTCACGGCGGGCCCTTGGTTTGAGGATAGAAAAAAGTTTCGCCCAGATGTGAAAATATTTTTGAACAATATATAACTAGCAAGAATTCACATACCTAGCTCCAGAGGGACTGCTCTCCTTTCACAAGGCTGCTTGTTTGACGTAAGCGAGTGACAGACTCGTTCAGGGACCTATGAGTTGAGCTTACGGTGTTCTTCCAGGAGAAGCGGGCTTCACCTGAGATCTAGTGTAAAGACAACAACACACAAAGACATTGTTTCTCGTCACATGAGTATTCCCAGAGCGGGCGTCTTGGGCGAGATACAGGAGCAGTCCAATCCACAAACACTTTTTTATTTATTTTCTGTTTGTAGGTATAATACAGAAACAGCATAGAAACTATTGAATTTCTGTACACTTTGTTTTAAGAGATTCCATTATCGAGTGCTTGGCAATCCCATATAGTATATCTCACAATGCAAACTTCAAGACTTGGGCTCCAGGGATTTAACATGATTTGCAGTAGATTAGCCTGCAGAACAGTGAGCTAATATTAAACAAACCATTCAGAAAAAAAAGAGAAGAAACCTAATACAAAGCAGAGTATTTGTAGAACATGTATTGAGAGTCATTGTTTATTTGTTTATATATATATATATATTTTTCATGTTTGCAGCAAGAGCCCATTGCATGCAGTACTAAGAAAAGAAATATCAGGCAGGGCTCCCATATGACTCCATGTACACTAGGACAGTGTGGGACAGTTCTGGCTTTTCAACTCAATGCAATAAAGATGGATTTTATAGTTATTACTTCAATAACGATTCATGCGTTCATATGGAAACACACTTTCATAGAAACAGGTAGATTCATAAACAAAAAATGCAGCATACACAGTAGAGAATCTGTAATGCAGTTTTGTCACATTATCATTTTTCTGTTTTTTAGAGAACGTAATGTCCATATTTTCTCTCCTTTGAAAAATAAAAAAGAGCCAATTAAAATAAAAATCGTTTTAATCAATAAGTCGGAAGGCAAATAAAATACCTTCTACCCTTCCAATCATTTTGTTTTTGAATCTGGCAAATCAACATTATTTATTTATTTATTTATTTATTTATTTTTTTGGAATTGCAATTTTCTCTATGCTGTGCAAATCTGTTTTGCCGTATTGTCTCATGGAGTAGAAATAATATGTTTTTCATAGCGAGAGATAAAAACTGGGCTGTCGTTTACAATTTTAATGGATAAAAACTAAAATGTGATTTGTTTTGCTCCTCAGTAACTAACCCACACGTCCCTGTGGCTGCATTAATCTCCTTAACAATCCTTAGACTCTGCTGTCGTGTGGCTTGCTGGAGAGACACAGGAGGAATGTGTCTTGGTTCTTCATGTTGAGATTAAATAATACATAAGGGTTTTTTTTTTTGTGTTGCTTATACTAATTTACTTCTCAAAGCAAGTCCTGATCATAACATAACATAAAAGATAAGACTGAAACCTAACAAAAGATGAGACTGAAAAAGAGCCTAATTTCCTTACTCGTTACTGAATCCTTGTATGCTGTTTGCATGAAACAAATTGAATTCTAGATAACATGTGCCGAGATAATGTTGATAGAAAAATAAAATAATTGATCATGCACTACAGCTGTTATTTCCTCTATTGCTGTGAAGTAATTATTATTATTATTTTGACCCATTATGCAGAAAGCATTAAACTAAGAATCGTGCTTTATACCTTTAGTTAGTGTCTGTGATCTCTATGGGGACTGCTCAGTTCTGAGCTTTACACATGCTGTTCCCAGCACTTGCACAGTACAGGGTTCCCCCTCTGGTCTGCTGTGAACCCTTTCAGTAAAGGCTATAGCTGTGAAGCTACTCAAAATTTGAGTTGAGGCTGTGAGCTGAAGAGAGGATGAGCTGATGACAAAGGAGAAGAACTCTATGAAAATAAAAGCAGGTTCAAGTTCTGATTAATAGCATCACCTTCATCAGTGCCCTCAAAGTGATCAGATAGTTCTTGTTCTTGGAAACTTCACACAACGGCAATACAATCCTGTTGATTGAAATCTGATGAAAAACAATATAAGTCCTGTTATTTTATTACACCATAAAAGGGCTTGGAAAAGAGCATCTGGACGTAAATGCTGGTACTAGCATGACAGTGTTTGTCCGATCCAATCTGGTACACACAATGCTTTCTCAACTATAAAAACACTCACAAAAGGTCACACATGACATCAGACTAGCAATGCATCAGGTCTCGTGGCAGGTGCTGTTTTTGTTTGCCAGGAAAAGTCATCCGGTAATGCTGTGAAACCATCCTCGTCGCCTTTTAATGAAATGTAACCGTCAAGCGTATCTCTCTGAAAGTACTGCATTGAAAGGCTCTCAATCTGCAAGATCAACCAAATCAAATGCATTTCACAAGGGTCTAATGTGCTTGTGCTACTCCATGTGTGTGAAAAAGGTCCCTGAACTCGTTTTGCAGGCTTTCTTCCTGTCCATTAACTCTTGAGTTATTATAGATTTTATTTTTTATTTAACATGCAGAACCATAAAGCTTTTACCTTGTATTCCCCTCTAGGCCAACATGATAATGATATCAGATGCTAAAGTGGGTGGGTAAAACTTCAATAAAAACAGACATTGACTTATCAGTCTTCACATTATAGATAAAGCTATTGCCCCACTAGGTTGTGACCCTCAGTAGGCAATTACATACCCTTGTCTGGTTTACTTGCAATACTGCTTGGACGTAGTCTTCATGGATTGTTTTCTCAGCAAAGCCTCAGCATTGTAACCCAATGCATTTTGCACTTGTATGGATGTAACTGGAACACAATCTGGTATCTGAAACCTGACCCCATTTGGTATGATTGTGTGTGCGGCTTGGATTGTTCAGTTTAGGTGTTACTTTTGAGAGTAGGTGGGGGATTAATAGTATAATGCTAGATTATAGATCTATAGCAGGATGCTTTTCCGTATCGTGGCATGTTTGTAAAGCGCTTTGCTTTTTATCTTCTGTATTTAATGTAATATTGGATTGCTGTAGGGATTACTGCAACAGTGCAACCTGATATCACTTTAAAGGCTTCAGATTTTAAAAATAAATAATAATAATAATAAATAAAGCTCTTACAAAAATCCAGTCCTTAAAAAAAAAGCATTATCAGAGTTACACATAATGGTTTTTAATAATTAGATTTTTCTGTTCTTTTCTTGTATTATTAAGTAAAATAAATAAAAATGGAAAAAAAAAAAATTTCCCACTAGGGAGATAAAAAGTCTGCGAGCCACGCATTAACATGGGAGAAGTGCGATCCTGCTTCACAATAGGAGCCCTGCTCGTGATAAGGAGGGTCATGTCTCTGCTGCACAGCCACAATGCATCAATAAAACCATCCTTTTAATCAAGCCCGGGCTTTGTGAGCAGATGCTCCAGGACGAAGCTGCTGGCTCTAAAGGTCAGCCTCCGAAGAAAGAGATACTTTGCACTTCACAAAGCAGGGCTTGGACCCCAGGAGTGCACTGCCACCAACAGGCATGATCAAAGATAAGAAATAAAGCAAATGAAGCAATAGTTCAACACTTTACAAAAACATGAACACAACACGAATGACCTACAATGTGCGACAGTGTGAGAAGAACATTAGATAATGTGCAGCATAGAAGGAAAAGAAACGGATCAACAGACCCAACACCACAATGCCTGCAGGTTTAAATAGAAAGGAATTGGTACATCATTAACTATGCAGTAAATACCATCACAAACACTTTCATAGATGTAAATAGAAATAAGTGAGTGTGGTTACCAGGGCATCAAAAGCATGCAAGTACCTCCACTGTTTGTTTTCACACACTTCCCCTTGACAAAGGTATGCTAACCATACCGAAACGTTGGGAAGCTGGCTCCTTTGTGCAAACACGTTGTAATTACGGTATGTGTAAGTACACATGTATTTACTAAGTCTCTGCTGTGTAAATGCACAGTAATTAGACATGCAATGTAAAGTGTTACCCAAACACAATATCTGTTGCACAGCTCGAGGGGGTTATTAATAGTGTTTTTATTTAAGGAAGTCGTTGAAAGGTTGTTGAATGGCACAGAGGAAAGCAGGTTTCAGTGAGCGAGGGAGTGGAGTTAGAGGGTGTCTTCACAGGTAAGGACCAGCTTTTGAAGTGCCTCAGTAGCATCATGCTGCTTGAGTTCCTCAATTTGATTTCTTCCCGCAGTGTGAAAGTAGGTTGTGTTGTTGTTCTGTATCCGCGGGGAATCAATTAATAGCTGCACTGTTCTTATGCAGCTCTCTGATGTGACCTCGGATGGAGAGTAAACAGCAACTTAAAAGCACAGCACCTCAATTTCACAATAACACTGTCGGGTCGACCTGGGATTGCAGCTCTTTTTAAATGTGTGTGTTTTCTATCAGTTCCATTTAAACAGTGTTCAGCCCTGGACTAGTCTTGGGAGTCTCACCTCTCATCCCCAGTGACCAAACCCTATTAGAGAAATGAAATGTGTGATATATGTAGTAGGAGGAGAATTGAGATCTCTTTATCTGAAGTGCAAACAGAGCAGTAATGGGTTTGAGGATTCAGCTCAGGGATAATGATAATGATGTGATTTACAGCCCACTAAACTGTTTGCCATTGAACTAGCAAGGTTTATTTTTTTTATTTTTATTTTGTTTAAAAGCAAAATACACAACCCTATCTCAACCGTGTGTTGTTAGCCAGGTCTGTTAGAAGAGTTTTCAATTCAGCATATCTGAGTTTAGTTTTGAGCCACCTTCATTATTTACCACTGATTTTTTTTCTCTGTGTTATCAAAATTAGAATCTTGTAGATAGATAGATAGTGCAGAACTGTTTAAATGTACAAATCAGACTGATTTGTAATCCAGAAGATCTTTAATACTTGTAATATGTATTTGTAAATCAGAGGCATAGTGCTCCTCATATAATACACAGTATAATTCCTAAGCTTCTAATTTATGAATCAGACACACTTTTGCTCTGATTTTGAAATCAATGCACTTCTGATTTGAAAATCAGTACCCCTAACTTGTTTGTAGGTGAGCATGTTGAACTGTCATGTTTGCCCAGATCATATTTCTCCAGGTGGCTGAAGGTTTGCTCTCCACTCAGTACTGATGTAACTGTATTTAGGTGCTGTTACTGAATGCTATTACGCTGCATTGAGCAACATTACTGTTTTTTATGAACCAAAACAAAGCAGTCTTGTGTCACAGTGCCTGCTGATACTCCAAACTAAATGACAGAAATTTTTTTTTTTGCAGATTCAACAATAACGGATACTTCATTAAATTAGAACGTTAATGAATTACTGTCCAGGAATTCCAGCAGGCCCAGCAATTCTGTTTAATGAAAAGTATACGGTATAATTGGGAAAATAATTCTAGTTCAAGCTATGTCACTGGTAATTTAAGTCTCCAAATTGCCGTGATAGATGACATTACAGTACGGCTTATCTAAATGCTGAATTATGCTCTGTGGCTAATGCCTGACATGGCTGCACATCTTGGTACTTGGCAAACTGTATTTAGAGTGATGTGTGCTTTGACACGTCTTGAAGCATGCCTCATACCAGATAGCACAATGCAACTTCAATATGTATTCTTGGTTTGAAACTCATTAAAACCACCAATCACAATTAAAGACTGGATTTGCAGCAAGCTGACCCCAGCAGAGCCGTCACCTCCTCCTCCCAGTGAAAGAGAGATTGAATAAGCAGCCACATTTCCACACTGTGCACATACTGCATAGGGCTCCATCCATCCAATAACTGGCCATGTGTATACAGTAGGTGCCAGTCCTGGTGGTCACCATAAGCCATATTAATTATTGGCCTTAATGCTTTCATCAAAGCAAAGAGCAGGCAGTCCAGGTTTTTGCAGTGGTTACTATTGACAGATGGCACTGTTGCTTCTACTGATGACAGACACACCCACTATTCTAAAGCAGCTGACTCTACAACATTCTAGAATCAATGGACATTCCAGATGACCCCCCTGGCCCCACTTACTATAGAATTAATGATGAATATTTTTTGTTCTTCCTAAAGCAACCCTTGTTATTTTCTCTAATGCACCTTTAAAAAAAAAAATGTAATAACATAAGGGAATTTTATGGATCTCAGAAACAAAATCAGCAAAAAAAAAATATTGAGCCACATCCTACCAAGCACACATCTGCAAGATATTTTGCTTGGCATGTGTTCTCTTCAAAAGGACAGTTGAGGATTTGTAAACAATGACATTAATATAAATACAAAGTTAAAAGGTTTTCAGTACAGTTAAAGAGATTGGAACATATGCAGTTGAATAAAAATATAATTAAACCAGTTTTAAATGAATGTAATTTATATGCAAATTAAAATGTCCTTTTTCTTCCTTCTTTCTAGGATTCTCTATGGGGTGGTGGCGAAGCATCAATAGGACTACTCAGACTTGCCTTTGCTGTTTTGTCACCTATTATCTATCAGCAGAAATGTGTCTTTTAAGGAGGCAGATAAAAGCCCAGAAGTTGAATGCATCCATCACCTCCCTTCACCATCACCTGAGTTCAAGCTAATAAAGTTGTAGGTCTCTTTCTATCCCTACACGCACTCACCCCAGGCTCCACTGCTGGGTCATTGTGAGGCTCCTGATCTTCCGGTGTCATGTCTTTGTACTCTGCTGCTTCGTTTCATTACTGGGGTGTTCCTAAACTAATTAAATGATCAGAAACGGTTCAAGGCATCAAATAAGGACCGACGTCAAACCCACTGAATTCCAGTCGTGAATCTTCCTTTGGGATTCTAGAACAATAACTCAGCACAGATTTCTGCAGTGAGTTAGTCTCCTGGTTGTTGTTCTAACATCTTTTATTAAGCCTCTTCCTTGGCCATATCTAATCCTTTAATAAGCGCCTGTAGACACAATATTCTTGTCCGGCTCTTTTGTTTTTCAGATTTCAGATTTCACTTCTTAGCTGCACTCTATCGTAATACAGAAAGAAAAATGTAAAAGACAGGGCTCTGTTATCAGTGGTTACATACTGTATATGATTCATGTAATACTGTATTGGAACATTCTTATACCGTTTCAAATGTTCTGCCATGCAGTGCTATTATTAATATAGTCTATAACTGATAATGGCTAAATGTATTTATATAGTCAATTGTAATGAGCAATTGTGCTAAAGATATACATGTAAAACCAGCTACAGCTCTCTCCCCGCACACATGCACACGGCTGCTTTTTACCCAGCTTAACAGAATCAGGTCTTGGATGACGTATGTGTCTTTTCAATGTTTCAAATGAAACATACACAATCAATAATGGGAAATGTGTGGTGCTACATGTTTTTAAATCTATTCCATGCTCCTTATTAGCATCTGTAATTTTGCCCATTTTATTTAGCCAATCTTGGACTTGAGGAGCAGGTCACCCCCTACAAGGACTAAAAAAGAATATTAAAACGTGATCATAAAAAAATATCAATTGCAATTGCTGTGATACCGTCAACACAGGATCCAGTAATGTGTTTCATGTAAACACTGCAGTGTGTTCTGTAACCTTTTAAAGACAAATGAAACACAATAAACTTGCCCCCTGCCGAGAGCCTAAAAAGGTAAACAGGACTAAATTTGTGGTCAACAGTATAATGTTCAGCTATAGTATACTGTCACTAGAACTTCCCGTTCTATTCTCATCAAACCTTGTTTACTTCTGGTGGGCACAAGCCAACACACTTTACTGTGTCAATTGCCATTTGCAGATCAATGAAAAATTCCGTCATGAGTTACTGTGAGCCTGTAACTTGAGAGATTTATTTCTCGTTTTATGGCAACTGTAGTTGTTTACACTGTTAATCTAGATGGAAAAGTGAGACCCTTTCTCTTTTAAGTATTGAGATGTTTATAAAACCTGACATTCAATTGTTTCAAGCAGGTTTGGGGAGAAAAATAAAGAGGGAAATATCCACGAGCTCAAAGTGACTCCAGCTGCTGTTTATAGTTGCTAAGATTCCAGTCATGTCTGCAGTCTGGTTTTATAAATGACCTCGCTGTGAAATCCCTGCTTTCCACAGTATTTATTAGAGGAACAATGCATTTATTTTACCCAGTTGGTATTGTATTTTTTAGTGCAGGATAGATCCGTCTTTGAATTTAACTTATTGGTTATTTCTTGAATTGCATACATTTCACCCATAACTGTAAAACGCATGATAGTGCTAAATGTAGAAATACTTAAAAGAAACGTTACAAATTCAGTTATTATAATTTATTTGTTGTGTACATCGTTTCTAAACGTGAATACACTGCGGGATCCGAGCACTGGGTTTGTTTATTTGGTTATTTACGCCTATTACAGAACAGGTAAATTAAATTGTTACTTTGTTACACAAAATCAAAGCACAAGGGCACTGCTGTCTGGAAATGACTGCTGAACATTCACTCAGAAATCAACATAAGCAACACTTGTGCTGTTTTCTATCAAAGTAGCACTCCAGCCTGAATGTGCTGTTTCTGACAAAGCTGCAAATGGAACGCCAATGGCAGACGCGCGCTCTCAGTATGACTGAGTACTGTGAGCGACAATCCCAGGTCATAAGGCGATTGGCAGGACTCTTTAAAATCAATGAGAATATTGTTTTTGGAGCGAATGATAAACTCCACTGGATTAGTTATTGATTTTCATGTCCGTGAAACCTGATAGTGTAAGGCAAGCCCTCTCGTCTCACTGTCAGCAGAATTAAAACTCTTATTCCTTTTAATAACAGTGGTTACTTTGCTTCAGAAAAGCTCATCTTCAACAACAAATTAGTTTTCTTTATTTGAATAGTGAAGGGCTGCCTTGCGTGGGTTTTTTCATCAGTAATGCCTTTCAGAGTTTCCCCACGATAGGCCAACTGAGCTAAGAATGTAATTTCCAGCAGCACGCCTCCTATACCAGTGTTACAGTTGAGTGGGACTGGAACAACAGAGGCAGGTTCAATTACCTGCCAGGAGTCACGCAGCAAATCTGTGGCTAAGCTCCCTGATTACAGTCCCCAGTGGACTAAACATGTTCTCATTCTTTGAGGTTCAGTGAAAAAAAAAAAACTAAACAGAGGCATTTACTAAATGAGAAATTAGGTTGTATTTCAGAGAGCCATCCACTTCTGATAACTTTGGTTTAGGGATCTGCGGTTAGGGACAGCATTATAGAAAACCACACTCCTTTACGCTACTGTTGGGTATTGGTTGTAATGAACCAAATTCATCACCACTGCTTAAATGCAGAAAATGTCCCCAATCGATTACCCTTATAAAAGCGTCCCATGATTACTGTCATTTTGATGTTAAGTTTGCAGTCTGCCATGCTTTTTGCATGGTTGTACTATATAAATTACCACCCATTACCTATATAACAATGTTTTTGTTTGTTTTTTACCTTGCTTTAACATGCATAAAGACTAACATACCATGCTTCCCTGTGCTTTGTTGTGCTTTTCCCATGGATTAGCGCAGCAAGCATTTCGAAGGTAAAGCTTAGTCATTGTGAAGTCTTAAGTGTTTCCTAGTATGGTGAATAAGGCCTCTCTGAAGTCAAACACAAGTGCTTAAGTGTCTTTGAACAAGAAATTGAAGCAAATACGAAAGACAGCTCTTGTTTGCACAATGCTCAGCCTTGCCTTCTTTTTTATCCTTCAAGAAAAGTGAAACCAATTGTGTTTGACTGGGAAGACAGGACTTCAGTGTGGCACGTTTCCTTAATTATTATGACAATGTACACTGAGGACTTGCTGCTCCGGTGGGGTAGTGTATGAGGGCTCTTAGAGGCAAAGCAGCGGGTCTTATGTAGTGTTTATCCAAACCGCACTAAAGGTAGCTCAGCATGCTGACAAGCAATGCTGTATGTGTCTACTTAAAATCAAACTAGCCTGGTTAAATTCTTCCTGCACTGGTCAGATAAATACAGGCCCTTGTACCCCAAACAGACACGATGTTGCGTCCCAACTCGTGAATTTGAGAATCCGGTTGCATGGAAGATAAATCTTCAAACCAGTCGGTTTAAAATAACATGATCAAAAGCAGGGACACTTGTTTGAAGTCTTTAAAATCATAAAAGGTGTTGACATAGTTAGCTCTAACCAATATTTTACATTTTGTGTCCGTGTTGAAGTAACTCACGAGAAGCTTTATGATGTCCTCTTTGTGAAATTATAACACACTTTCCCAGCTCAACACAGTACAGCAGATCTACAGCGTGACGCAGGACACAGTCTCCTGAGTGCTTTCACAGCTCCCTTTCTGCTGTGTGATGACGCATCTAGACAAGGAGAATGATTCAATCCTGCTCATTTGACGGGTATGCCAGTTACAACAAAGTTTATGACTGTCATTGCAGTGAAATCCCTTTAGAGCTTTAGTCTGAATAGTTAATAATGCATAGAAAAATACACCATGACTGTTTGTGGCTGAAGAACATGCAGAACCAGGAAGGAATGTTTATTTCCTATACTATATGCGTATCTGTGTATCTCTGGAGCCTGCATTACACTTCAGCCATCAACAGCGGGCCAATAGGAAATCCACATTACATGGAGCGAAGCTACATCTTGGTTGGTTTCCACCACAATCATCTAATTTGATCTTGGCAAAAGCAGAGTCCAATATTAGCATGACATAAATGACAGCTACTCTCATGCAATAAAAATCTGTATTTTTGTCATATCCAGAGAGTATAACCAGCCCTGCTTACTGACAGAGAATGCTTATGAACAAAGAAATAACCCTTAAAATAGTATTTTGTATGTGCCGGAACGACAAAAACAAACAAGTCATCGATTTGTCATTTCTGTTTTGCAGCACGCTATCATGTTTGTGGTTTGCAGTCTGAAAAGCATATCTCTTAATAGAGCTTTAATACAGTGTGATGGTGTAGATGCACCAAAGCATTTCTTTTTATTAACTTATCAATTGCAATACCTCAAGGAGCCTCTTAATGAGCTTTGCAACATGACACCTCCTGTTTTCTATCTATGAATACATTTATTAAATTTAAAAACCAAACCCCCACAGCATGAAGAAGAAGATGCAGCTGCATTGCTTGCAAATCAATTTCAGGAAAAGGATCATAAATCAGACCCTACTGTAACGGCAGGTCCGTCTACATGTTTCTGCACCATCGAAATTTCATAATGAAACGCTAATGCAATTATAGATCAGTGATGAAGCCACGGCTTGTGTGTTATACTTATTGGTTTTATTTGATCAAATTGCAGGCGTGCTCATCTTTATTTGTTTGGTTACTTGTCATCCAAACAGACTCCAAAATAAACCCTGAATAAGCAACAGCATCTAATAAAAGATACAATAATCCTCTTTGTATTTACAGTCATTTTGTGTAGGGCAGGCAACTCACACACAGTAGCAGTTGTAATTATCTGTGTAAACGATGGATTCCTGTTGCAAATACTACACAATGGTTCTAGCACAAATACGTTTGACATTTAAAGCAATGAGACATGGCAACTCTGAACTTGGGATCAATTGTCGTTATCAGACCCGCTTTGATGGGTTTTCAATTACTTTTGCTTATGTTTAACTTCAAAAGAAACTTGTGTGTAAAATGGTATATGCACGTACAAAACTGTAAAAACAAAAGTAGTTTTTAATCTAATATGAAAGTATCATATGATTTATCTCACAGCTGTTGACTATTTATTATTGTATAGTAGAGCAACAATGACAGTGTAATCCCAGGGTTAGTTCTCATTTAGATTACTGTATAATGGGGTGTCCTTTTGAACTGAAGTGAGTAGAAAGTACGGTAAAGTACAGGTGACTTGGAGGTGAAACACTGAACTTCAGACAGACGCACCACCACTTTCACTGCAGTAATGGGTTCTGATATTGAGAGTTAAGAGAATATTAACTCATTGTCATTTTTAGTTCACTTGCAGTGATAATGAAAGCTGCTCCTTACGATCCGCAGGAGAATCTTTTACATTCAAACGTAATTGATTTGACTATTGCATTTGCAGTTGAATGGTCACAATAGCTACCAAATGACTCCGCTTTGAAGTTTCTTCAGTCATTATGTTTGCCTCTGCCTCGTTCATTCATTTTCAAGCCCATTCCACAACGCAGTTTCATCTAACTGCTGTGTAGCATTACGCAGTTTTAAAATGAGATCATTAATGCTATTTATTCCTGAGTCTATTTCATTTCATAACTCAGTGCATAATTATTTTAACCAGAGGAAGATATTCCAAATTGATCTATTTAATATTGTATAAGATAATTAACTGGATTTAATTTGTAATCTTAGTATACTCGTTTGTTAATGATGAGGACAAACCAATGCATTTCACATCAAGTGCACCTCATAAATTTCAATTCCTAGTCTTTCCGTTACAGTGATTTCTCATAATAGCCCTTGCCCTTAATATAAATTGGCAAAGCATCTATTTGATTTCAATCAGAAGATAAGGAACAAATGTGTTTTTCTTTGTTTGTTTGTTCTGTGAGTGACTGGCAGAGCCATTGTTCTAGACTCTTAGACACACTAATGATTCTATTTGGAATCCAGGGCATGCATTTAGAACCCTGTTACAAATTAAGGCTAGGAATTGAAATTTGAACCCGTACAAGCTAAGGCTTACAGAGCAATGACAGTGCCACTGAGTCATTTGATGGATTGCATGGGTGTTGTTTTAAATGTGTATATTTAACAGGATAATGATTTATTTATTTCCAGTTCACAGTGGAATTATTATGAGGTATAACTGCATGTACACAAAAAGTTTAAATGATTAGAACAATGATTTATTTCAGTACATCTGGGACAAAGGCCCTTCTTCAGCTGTGTTGAAAGAAAAGTAAACATAGTGCAGTAAACTCGTTGTTTTTCAAAGATTCTGTGGAGGACGACATGATTATGTCAGAATAGAATGTGCATCCCAAGAGGTTCCAAACTCCCTTTGTTTCCGAGCAGCATGTGTTCCACAGCACTGACTGATCCCACAGATGGCGATGTCTTCAGCAGTGTGATTACCATTGTTGAAATGTCAGGCTAATGGAAATGTAGTGGTGTTGATTCGAATGCATTTGTAAATGTCTCACAAAGCAATCTGCTAAACGCCTTTTTTTAAATAAAACCTACCGACAAAGATCTCTATATAAAAGAAGCCCATCGGCAACTTCAGCGGTAAGAATTACAGTGATCTTACTCAGCATGTACAGGCCAATGTTGTGATGTATTACCGAGGTATCATTTTGCACTTAAGCGTGTCACTTCTTACCCTTGATTATCATATTCTGACATCTCCAGGTGGATAACCAAATGTTATGTTTTGACTTGACAGCCTATGAATCAATGTCTCCTTCTGTCCTACAGCAATGAGCCGAGGTGGCTGCTGAAAAGACGTCTTGCTGTTGTGCTGCTGTAAACAGTAAGAGGTTAACAGGGAAGCTCCAGATCTAGTATTAGTTTCAATAGGTTTAACCAGCAGGTAGAGGGAAGGACCTTACTAGATATTATTAGTTTATTTGGCAGAAGCCTTTACCCAAGGCGACTTACAGGTGTTACAGGGCAATACAAGGTTACAGTGAAAGAACAATATTTAAATACAGTGTCCTTTACAGTAAGTGCAAATACTACTAGAATACAATCTGAGATAAGAAGTAAGAAGTTAGGATTAAAGCAATTTGTATCTACAATGACATAGTGGTGGTGAAATACTGCAAGGATAGTGCATCATCTGAGAAGCCAGTTAGCATGGTGCTTAGGTTAGGCGAATGCAATGCATCGTGGGAGGAGTCAATCAAGAGATATAACTGTTCTTGTTTGTGAATTATACTAGTAAGTGTTAAGAGCGTGGGGATTTTAAAAAAAAAAAAGTTTTTTTTTGCAGGATCTCATTTTGGAATCTACCCCGCTTTCATTCAGATTCAACGACAGGATGTGCAGGTGAAATACACTGCTCCAAATGATACAGCGTTGCTGATCAGATGAGAAGCTTGATCTGAGGAAAGTGATTCTCCAAATTCAGCTGTTTCATTTCAAATGTAGACACACCGTACGTGATAATAACATTACATAAAAATACGTTTCAACAGCACGCCATTTATAAATAAATTATACCTTCATCGTCACATTCTGTGGGCTTCTAGGAATACAAGATGGAACATCTATGGAAAAGGAACCGAGGGGTTGTCTGTTTGACTTCCCGTTTTTAAAAAGATAGAGACACCTTGAAAGCCATTGCTGACATTAGAAAAGGAGTTTCTTATCAGGAAAAACAGCCCCAGCCTTGACCGTCTCTTATGTGCAAAGATGCAGAGTTTTCTGGTGGATGGTACAGAGGCTTCCTGTTTGTAATTGCTGTTCATGCACAGTTTTCAGCCTTTAACAGAAATCAAGGACTTCTGCCTACAAAGCATTTTCTTCTGATTGACACAACTGAGACACCATCAAACATGTCACTGGCATGATGCATAAACTGGAGCTTTGTAGATAACATGGTCGTCTGAAGGCTGTGAACCATGAAAGAGATTGGGGCCTCTCGAGGCTTTGCAGATCATTTAAATGTCAAGAGAGGCATGCAAAACAGTCAACATAAACTCATTAAAAGAGTGAAATTTCTCTACAAAAAAAACAAAACTGGAGAATGACAAATATGTAATACTTGCTGCTGGAAAACAGTGGGAAAGAGGGCACCAGTCTTTAACTAGATGTACGGTATGTAAAACTGTATGCACAGAAACAGAGACCAGTCAATGAGAATCAATAGAACTTCAAAAGAGTTTTTAAACTTTGTTATGCACAGAACAAGGCAAAGAGAAGCTACCTTGAATAAACTTGTTTTTACAGTGGATATAAAGGGATTGAAAATCATAGCAGTAAATCTTGTTTTGCAATTTACAAGTTCAGATCGGACTTTAGATCGCAGGGCATGCAGAACAATATTGCAACACAGTAAGAACTGGGTAACTACCCATGTTTCCTGCTTGTGGAATGATGTGCATACATGTGGAAATGGCCTTTCACACCACGCAATAACACAGAAGTACACAAAGAGCAAGACCAATTGGCAATTAATGCATTCTTGCACTGTAGATACAGGGCTATTATTGCGCTGTAAGGGCAACCCAAACTTAAAAGGAAAGAAATTATCATTAAAATATTCCTGAACATTTTATTGAAATGTTCACAGACGCATGTATTGTGGACACGTCACATTGGATTGTCCAGCAATCTGCAAGCAGCATGCTGGCCTTGAATGTGCATCAGCACGACAAGTGGCAGCTGATTCACTCCCGTCTTTGATTTAGTCTAAAAGGGAAAGATGATGTGGAGAAAGACAAAGCCCAGCAGGAGGGGACGTAAGGGGACGGGTTAAGAAACAATAGGATGAGAGCTGGATCTTCGTTGCCTGTCAGTCAGCCCTGGCCATAATGGTTTCCCTGCATTATCCACTTGCACCCGCAGAAGCAGTAAAACAAAGCATCCATTAAAGAGAATGTCAAGAGCATTCAATTGCACCTCCCGCTGTGTCGCTGCAAACAAAGAGGGAGAGGAATATCACCATAGGCATTGACATTTTAATTTATCATATTGTCAGTTGGCATTAAAGGGACTTTGTCATATATTGTTTTGTTTTTTTCACCAAATCCCTTTTCTGTTAATTATTTTTTTTGCCAAAAACAAAGGAAGATAAACAATATAGAAAATACACTTTCCCTGCACCTGCTCCTCCTTTGAGGTACTCTTTTAGGTTTGTGTTTTATTATTGTTGTAACAGCCATTACAAAAGCTAACCTTTTCAGGAAGAAACAGAGTGATGAATGACTATAATAGCTGAAAGTTCGAAAATAACAAAGCAAAACAACTTTACTCTGCCACACTTCAGAACACAGAGCTGAGCCACAAATATTAAATATACCTCTCGGTTCTCAGACTATTTCTAATGAACTTCCACTAGTAAATGGTATGTTTTGTAAATTGGTAAATTGCATAAATATAATTGATCAATACGTTAGATGCGTATCCTCTCATAACCACCTGATTGTCATCATTGATTAAAAAACGGACTCTTGATAATGTTTCAATGACGTGACCAGCATTTACTGGGACAGCAATAAAGAAACACAGTTATAGCAAAGGTGTGTTTAAACAAATACTGTGCATAGGAACTTGGATAATGTCCTGTCCGTGTTAATTTAAATTCACCCAAGAGACAAAGTGACCTTTCCTCTAACCAACGTTTCAAAATGGCAACAAGCTCAATCTTGCTAAACTCAAAATTATTTTCATTAGATTATAATTTTTTTTATTATTATTTTTAGTTTGGTAGATTTTTAATCTTACATTGGAGTTCTAAGAACAATCTTTTGCTTTTTAATTTCCACATTACAGAATGGATTTAAAGGTCGTCCCTAAGAGTATTCGTTTAATGCATTTGAATTTGATTTGTTGAAGTTGGTTTTTAGCTAATTAAGCTCTAAAGAGCAGTAACATGAAGAGAAGGCCTTGTTGCATGTTGTGTAACAGGCAGTGTTGTGCTCTTTTGCATTGTGGTTATGGTGCGCAGGGTCGCCGGTTCGAGCCCAGCCTTCATCCTGTTACAGTTGCAAACACCAAAACAGACTCTGAATAAAAGCTGGGCCGTGTTCTCAGTTATTTATCAACTAGGCAGTGGGGTGTTTCCTTGTATACTTGTCCTATCACTTGAATAACGGCTTCTATATTGGATGATACACAATGTACTTTTAGCATTGGAGAAACAGAGGGAAAAAAAAACCTGTTACATAAATTATTTAGATTGATTAATGTCATTTTGTATTGCCAATTTAATTAAAAGTTTAAAAACCCATCAGGCCTTTTTTCTCTTCTTATTTGAATAATGTCAATCATTATGTGGTATCATATTATTTTACCAATTATATTTTGTCTATTTTGTTTGATATTATTGAAATGAGAAAATAAGAGAAGGGAATTAATATGTAAAGCGCAAAGAGTCTCTTAAGAGTCTTTCAGTGTGCATAATAATTACTGTAGGAAATTGTTCATTCTGCGGTGATTGATTTGCAAATCTACTCAGGGCATCCAATTCATTAGTGTTTCAGCCTCAGAGATCTTTGAGCTGAAAACCATGGTCTTCTATCCCATAACTGGGTTGAACTGGGATCTGTACTGGGAACTGTACCTTAAATCAGATAGGTTTATAACAAACCTGAGTTTATTGAGTGAAACCAATTGTTCACAATCACCAGTATTGACTGCTTTCCACAAGCAGGCTCTCTACAGTGTACAGCTGTGGGCAAAAGTTTTCATTGCCCTGTATAATTAATTAATTTTGCTTCATAAAGTTGAATGAAACCTGCTGAATAATGTTATGTTAACATAATGAATTACATACTGCTTTGTAGTTTTCCCATATACTTAAAAACTGATATGGTAAAGCATATTAATAAACATGGCAAACCAGGGTAAGCTATGGTAAATGCTGTATAACCAAAAGCATGATGAAACTGCAAAAACACTGTGCAAAACCATTTAAAGTCTGATAATGTAATGATACATGTTCTTCTATTACTTCAAGCATGATTATGACAGATTGCTGCACATTTGCCAAGAGTAAGCATTCTCAAATTGTAATGGGATGTATCTGTTTTACGGAGCACCTGCAGGCTTCAAGTAACAAGTAGACTTTTGAGAGCAATCACCATGAAAAAAAGCCAGTGCATTATTTATGCATAGCTTCAAGAATGGCATCTGTCATTGGAGATATGTCGAAGCTTTAATTTTAGCGAAGCATGCTTCTTGAGAGAAACACTTTCAGTAAATTATCTGCAATGCAAAATGTTTTTTGTATACAACACTGAGACTTTTTTTTTTTTTAACTTCTCCGGGGACAAAAGTCCCTAATTGATACTGTGTGTTGATTCTCACATTTTTCTTTCAAGCTCGCTAGTGTGGTAACTGTGAGTTAATACAGGGAATGCGTGGGGTATCTCCTTGAGAAATCGAAGGCCTGACTTTGGAAACAGATTCCCCAACCAGGGCTGGATAAGGCCTCAAGTTAATTAGGTTGGTGGGAGCCCTTGTGCCACATCTTGATCCCGAACATAACAAGGATTAAATAAATACACTTTTAGAGCATTTGCCCACAGGCTTTTCAGGATAAATGAGTTGTGCAGAAATATCACATCTGAAGATATATGAGAGCGGTTCAGGGAATCTAAAAAATGATTTCTTCCGAGTTTTTAAACACGTTTTATTAGAGCCACACACTTTATCCTTAATTATCTTCCAGATCCCCAGGTTGCTTTGGGCCCAGTGGCAAATAGATGAACCAAGACCGGTGATTTCTGCCAGAGGTATTTAGTTAATCCCCTGGAACTTAATTTTGTATTGATCTCCAGCACAACTTTAATCTTCAAGATGAGGTATCAGAATAGATATGAAGTGTCGCCATGGATCATGAAAATTACAGAAACCTTCACGTCTGCAGCACCCAGGCTGGCAGTTGATGATAATGATAAAGATTTAACCTACGTGCCTGTATAGTGTGAGCCACAGACCCCCCACAGCAAAATATTGAACCCACATGTAATACATTTAGTGAAATGAGATTGTGAAGCATTTGTAAATGTTATTACTATTACTGTGAATAGCTCTCTCTATCATGCCGTATTAACATGTTTTATGTAGGACACTGAGCATCTATCTTGAGGCTTAGGGAGGTGTTGGGTTTGGAAACCCCACAGTAGAAACATCCTTGCGATTTCATGGGAGTGAGCATCACCTCCATCGAACATAAATATCTGTTGGGTCTCGCTGAAGAGTGGGTGTGAGATCTCACTGATTGCAGAGCACCCCATGCATGTTATAGGGACAGACGAGACAGAAGAATCGAATTGTGTTAGAAGTGTTTCCAGAAACCAGTTCTTATACCAGCTTAAAACAAAAACAGAACCATATTAGTTTTTGTTTAAGGTACTTGATTTTAAAGGGCAGAGGTTTGAACCAGCACACAAAGCAATGCAGAGCTACACTATTTCGAATTCCAAACTCTGTTATAGATTAGCCATCACTGCAGCCAATAATGCAGATGACTGGAGCAAGACGAGTTTAACATTTGTAAATGCATTTCAATATTCTGTATTAGCTAAATGTTATTCAGCTTAATGTTTGTAGCATTGCTTATCTTGTTAATAGCAGCCTCTGATTCCAAGCTGGCGTGTTGTTTAGTTACGGTTTGGTAATTCTGTGCATATAGCTGTGCAGAACAGGATTCCAAACACATTTCACAAAGTAAATTCACTTCCACGATATTAAACTACTAATCGTTCACTGAAATGGTAACTCTGTTTTTCTTTGTACTGTGGAAGAATGCCCTCGCACTGCTATTGACAGCCATAGGAAACATATACAAACCGACAGAGGGTGGGGGAAAAATACCACACAATAGGAAGGACATAACTTTGCTTAAACAGGCTGTTGTGTCAAATAAATCCCTCTTTTGATATATGCACTAGTGTAGCAATTAAAGCAACATATGTAATCGTTGTTCACAGGTGTTACGTGCAAATGAAAATAAATTAAAATAATTAGTCTCAGCAAAGCTGGGCCAAGGAAATTATGCACTTCTTCCACAGCGTGTTTGTGCTGCAGGATAGAATTCAGATGAAGATGAAGAGGCTTACATGTGCTTTAATTTCTATTTGTTTCTCAAAGATTCTCAAAACAGAAATAGGTAGAAATGGCCATTAAGATGCATTAGAAACAGCGAATAATGCATATTATTAGACAGGTATTAATAATAACAGGACATGTATGAGAAAGATTTCTGTACTAGTAATGTGTCATCAAAATGATCATCAAAACCCTTAACGCACCCAGTTATTCGATCTGTAAACTGCAACGTCACCCAAATGCAGTCACGTTATCTGAGATTCCGTTCTGATTTCAGTCATGTCATTATTTAGTGTGCCAGCGGTCTTGTTGAAAGGGTTTTCAGTCTTGGGAGAACAGGCAAGTCTGAATGACACCGCTAGCAATGCATTCAGTAAAACCTGCTGAAAAATAAAGTGATTGATATTTGAAGACCATGTATTTTTGGACTGAGAGTCTGACTCTACTCCTGAGAATCAGGATCAAAGCTGTTCCTTTCCTGCTGGTCCCTTCAATAAAACCACTATTGGATTGTAATGCTTTTTTTTCAATTTTAACAAGATGCAGGTAACGGAAATACATGGATCCCCCCTGGCCTTAAACTTCTGCATTGCTTCCCTGGACTGCATTAGCATCTTGGATCAACAAGGCCTACTTCAAGGATAAGGCTGTCAGTTCAAAAAACACTCCTGGGGAATTATTTGTAAGTTTGCCCTCTGGTTTAACTGAAATGTGAGCTTGAAAGTTTAAATTACTATTAATATACAGAATAAACTCCAGCATCACTGCTGCAGTAAAATACTCCAGCCCATAGCCGACGCCTTCAGAGAGACTGAGGATCATACTGCTGTTTCTTTGTCCTTCTTAAATAGACTGTTGTACTTACATGTGATTACAATGTCAGTATGCATAGTTACAATGTACTTAACGTGTAAATCTTTTTGCACGATATATGTCAGTACACAATTGTATCAGAAAAGGGTTGGGGTTAGGGGATTAGGATTAGGGTTGTGCACAGGTTTACACATTAAATACATTGTAACTATGCATAATAACATTGTAATTGTGTAACTGCACATGTATTTACTAGGTAACGACTATGTAATTAGAGACACTTAATGTAAAGTGTTATCAAGTCAGCTACAGCACAGGAGCAAAAAGGATGTGCGCGATAGCATTGATAAGCACCGAGAAAAACATAATTCATTGCCTGTCTGAGGAGATTTCATTGCAGGGGGGAGTCTTGCTACTCTGTTTAACGAATCGGGTCCTCTTGAGGTAGTGTAAACCAATATGTTTTGATGATAAATGGATCGTCTTGCTTTTCATTTTTCGCGAGGGTTTCCTTTCCCACAACTATTATTTTGCTTATCTGAGTCTTGTCATTTATAAAAGCCCTACAGACACAGCCGCTGCTCGCTTGGTATAACTCTGTAACTCCTTTACTTTGATGGAGGAGTTTTATAACATTTACAGATGTGTTATTTTATCATGTTGAGCAAAATGCCATCACTTCTCTTCCAAATCCAAATTGACTGGCCAAGATAAAAGCTCCAGCTCCTATCTAATTAAGGAAAAACTCAATAATGACTGCTCTTTTGAAACTTTGTTTATTTCGTGCACTTAGAATTTGCACTTTAAAGTCAACCTGTCCATTACTTTTAGTGCTATAGAGTATTGAATAGCAGGTCAAAAATCCACTGTCAAATGTGGAACCAACCATGCCTCAACAACATGATTAGGTAGCCTGTATTCAGGTATACATCAGGTAACAAGAGCGAGAGACAATGGCAATCACCCAGTCACCCATGCTCTGTAATCTAAAGCTCTACTGTGTATATTCTATTCATTAAATACAGTTTGATACTAATTGCATTGGGTTTCAGTGAAGGTACTGGGGTCTTTTGAATTGATCCCAACAGTGGCGGGTCTATAGTAAATGCTGCCTCTGTTTAGTTTAGATCACTGGAAAAAGCCAAGATCTAACCGTGCAAGTGACTCTCGAGTGTATTTTTTTTCCTAAAAATATGCAAAAACGCCAGGGAGGCCATTATAATGGTTTAAACAATAGCAGTGTTAGAATCGATTCAACACACCCCATCGTGTCTTCAAGCGCTGTTGCCTCGTTTAAGACCACCATTGGTTTGCCTGCCATCTGCTGTTAACTGCTTTAATGCTTCTGTCTCAGAATGTCCATTAGATGTTATTGCTGCTTGGGCTGCACTGGAAAGGGATGAAGAGATATAAACATGAATTATTCATTCTACTTTAGAGAGGAGAGGGTACCTGCAGTCTCATAACCTACTGTACATTGTTAAGAGCAGAATACTTGGTATGTCTATCTACTGTACGGCGCTGGCTTTCAGAAGTACCATTTTGTTTGGGTGAGGATTTCATGGTGTCAGCAAAGGCTTGTGAAGGAGATGCAAATGGCCATTTATAATTGGACATGCTGTACAGTTTGCGTGCTTCTTGAAATTCACCTGTGCCCTTTTTGTAAGACCGTGCTTCATTATTTATAATGTCCATCGTGAGGATGGGGAGCCGTTATCTTTTTTTTATGCAAGAAGAAATGCCATCATTTGAGGGTTTGATGTTTGACTGCAGCTGGGGCAGAAGGCTTGCAGTAAACTTCAAAAGTCATTCATCCAAAGGGTCTTCCATCTTATTTAGTGGAGTGCTATTCAAAGGCTCTTGCTCCAGCTAGTCCTTGAGTCCTGATATGACATGTAGCAGGAAACATGTACTGTTTGAGCTCAGCTGCATAGCCACAGTGCCTTACCTACTGTACTGTATTCATTGCTAATCCAGAAAGACCCTGAACATCTATACAGAATCAAACTGGTTTATTCTGTTGCCTCCATTTAACTTACAGCCCTCAATTAAAGATTACTTGTGTAGTCATTATAGCAATTCAAATGCCCCCATTCATTGTGCAGAAAACACACACGTGTCTCTAAATCAACCTCCGTAGAAGAGAAACTGCGACTGCTAAACATGCACCAATTTATCAGTACTTCTGTAATTCCATACATTAGGTTAATTGTAATTAGAAACACAGACGATTCAAGTATTTATTGTGCAAACATACGACAGTTATCCCCATACACACTGAAAGCCCGATCTGTATCTTTATCTGAAATGGAACTTTGCACCATAATTTTCATACGACAGTAATGCAACCAGTGATTTTACTGTAGAGTATGCATGTGGATGAACAGTTATTATTATTATTATTATTATTATTATTTATTTCTTAGCAGACGCCCTTATCCAGGGCAACTTACAATTGTTACAAGATATCAGATTATTTTGTACATTCAATTACATTATTTTTTACACATTATTTTTTACATACAATTATCCATTTATACAGCTGAGTTTTTACTGGCGCAATCTGGGTAAAGTACCTTGCTCAAGGGTACAGCAGCAGTGTCCTCCACCGGGGATTGAACCCACGACCCTCCGGTCAAGAGTCCAGAGCCCTAACCACTACTCCACACTGCTGCCCAAGTTTAAAGTGGTCACGAAGAGCATGTAAAATAATGTACTGTACTGTTGTAGCACTATGGAAATTTAAAGGATGTGTGTGTCGTGTGAACCTGCCTAAAGTAGCTTCTTGTATCGTGAGAGCGCTAAATTCACACAGTCCAGTGCAAGTGGTGTCATTGGAGTTTAATATCTTCAGTCTGGTATCTGGCACCGTCCTCTGGGATTAAATTTGACTTAGCTTTAAAATAGGAACTGCACTGTATGCAGTACATATTTGCACACAGTTATAGATTTTGTTATTTGGAAAGTGAGAAGAAAAAAAAACAAAACACACACATTCAAAATTACAACAGTATACCAAACCCCAGAGATGAATAATTCATCATCTCATCGTGAATGAGAGTTTTAAATTTAATATGCAAAGACTTTATCTTTAAATAATGCAGTATATTTACATAAGGAATCCTCCTCGTTAATCTGTATACCTTAGCTGGTCTTGTCTGTTGATGTGAAGTGTTCCAGGTTTGAAACCCGTTCAGATATTTTATCAATTGCTTTAATATTTATGGATCACTGGAAGCCAGTGGATCAGTAATGTCGTTTGCAGGATAAACCATAGCTGCAGTGTTGGGAAAGCATGTATTATTAATGTGACAGGTCATCTCTGATAAACTGCTGTACATACAAATGAATGCATTATATTTACTTCTGGATGATTTATTAAGCCTCAAGTGTGCAATGAAAACTACCTGTCATAAACTCCCCATGTAAAAGGGATAAAGAGTAAAAAAAAACATGGTGTTTAATTATAACTGTAATGGAGCCTGTGTCCTGATTTGGCATATTCTACTTGTGAACGTACCATACCTATAACGGATATAATCAAAATGTTTGTCAAAGAACTGTATTAACCCATTAAGTACCAAATACATTTTTCTTTGAAAAAAATCAGAACACAAGCTGTATTTATGTCATTTGATACATTACATGTAGACTTAACCTTTGCGGTTAACAAAATTAGAGTAAGTTATAGTTAAAGAGAAAATTAAAACAACAGGTTAAAAAAAATCACAAAGTACTGTAGCCTGTCTTCGAATGAGGACAATGGCACTTGATGGGCGAAGGTGTTGTATATATTTTAGGTTCAAATGTGCACGTGTGCTGCATCAGTTGGTATTTAAGATATCAGAAGGTTTGTTTAAAAAGAAGATAAAACAAAGGTTGGTATTTGACAACATGTTGGTGTTGTCTCTTATAAGAAAGGTAGCTTAACTGTGTCAGGATTTGCCTGAGACTGCTGCTGCTGGCCTTCATACTGAATAGAGGGCTGGCCTTCATAGTCAAGGGGACTTTACATTGCCATCAATCTGAGCAAATCAGGACTGTAAAAAAAGCTAGGTGGCTTTTATACTGAAGTGGCCTTAAAGTAAGATTGTAATGTATTTATTAATTAATTTATTCATGTATTCATTCATTCCCCCCACACGCTCATTCTTTGCAGCCATATGACCAATGAAAAATAAATTCTCTCGATGTTGTGTGCGCGCTGCCCCTGCTATTAAACCCTAAATACAGTGCCTCAAACAAACCCCAAACTGGGGGCATGAACACTGCGTATGTGTCCTCCATCTCATAATGCCATGCAAGGGCAAAAGCTAAAGACCCGCAAAACTGCAGCCAGCAGATTCTACATTAGCAATGCCTCCTGCAGGATACAGTCTCCCTACACAGTAAGTTAATGAACCATCTTAAAAACATATGAATGCTGACCTGCAGTTGAGCGCAAAGAAAACGTGAACAGCTGCTGTTGTTTCCGCTCTCTCTAATTTCACATATGGGATTGAAGACATACTCTTAGCCTGGAGTTAAGCCAGGACCACAGAATTGCTCAAGTGTCAATGTCTGTTAGCTGCATTAAACTTCAGCACCACAGGCTATGCATTCCACTGTGATCGCAGCACAACACTGCAGACTGCTGAGTTCTTTCAGCTGGGTTTACAGCATGTACTGTAATGCAGTGCTTTTACATAGGGAGGATGCATTTAAGGGCTGGCTTATAGGCATTAGCATAGCCCTAGACAACTGACTGGAAGGAAGTCCATTGTGGGAACTCTGACATTGTACTGCCATTGTCTGTTTTGTCTCTGTGAATTACAAACCTGTCACATTTGAATTGTAAAGTGTTGGCCAGCAATGCCTTAGTTTGTGTGGGATAAATAAAGTAGTTAATTGATATGCAGATGCCTGTTTATTAAGGTAAAGCTGTGTGTTGATAAGCACTTCATATTTAAGGCTTTGTTATTTCCCTTCTTTTTATCTAGTAAGCGTTAATAGGGCCCCCGCGAGTGACACCCCACCTAGAGACACCCCACCCTGAGTGACACCCGCCGAGTGACACCCCACCCCGAGTGACACCCCACCCCGAGTGACACCCCATCCAGCGTGACCTCCCGAGTGACACCCCACCCCCGTGTGGCACCGCATTTTCGTTGTTCATATTTATGAGTTTCATAGGGGTATCCCAAGAGCGTAGGAGATATTGAAACAACATTAGCTAGATAGCATAACTCAAGAAGATTAAAGTGGAGAGGGTTTAATAGAAGAGAAAGAAATCCCAGGGCTTACAGTCCCCGATCTAGCTTCAGCGGAATCACTTCCAATCTGTCTTGATTGAAGAGAGTCGAGACAGTTATTAGACAGCCAGGCGTGTTTTTACCCTTACGTTTCGATTTTGACTCCGGTGGGATCTGCAGATGCAACTTCGTGCCCATCTGAGTTACAATGACAGCTCACGGTTAGAAAAAATGTGTGCCTTTACCCAGTGTTTAATATACACTCTAAAGCTCTAGGGTTCAGCATTCTGTTTGGAGCCTGAGTTTTCATTTGTTCTGGTTTTAACAATATAGATTTTACTTAAGCCGCAGAGAATCTAAAAAAAAAAAAAAAAAATGAAACAAAGTATGGTAACACCTTAGAAATGTGTGCCAGCTCTTTCGATTCTTCCTGTTTTAGAGATTAAGCGACATCCTTTAGCCTGTGGTACATTACATTGCAAAACATGTCAGGGAAAGCCTGCACTAGCCTGCTGTTTCTCTGTTTGTGCCTTCAGTAATGTCAAATGTAATATTTTTTAAACTACAGACAGTACTCCAATAGTGCTCTCCTCCAAAAGACACCTCCAGTTTATAATCCTAATGGATGACCTTGAGCAATATAATGACTTCATCATCTATGGAAATGATACAACCATATGGCCTACAGTTTATGTGATGAGCCTTCTGTCAGTTTGAAAAATGACCAGTAAACTCTCCTTCTGAGGTATTTCAATAGAGCCCAAGCATTCCTGCTTTGTACTGGCTGCAGCAGAATACAAGGTAAGCGTATTATGGCTCATTTTTCTTGCCTGGTTTGACGTTGTCACTGCTGTTGCTTCCACGAGCAGTTAAGTGTGGTACACCTCTCAGCTCTCCCAAATGGCAGCGGAGGCCTTTGCTTTTTTTTTTTCAGGTGTCTATTGTTTCATGATGCAGGGGCTAGATGAATCTGCAGAAGTCTGGAGATACTCTGGTGAAGCATGTCGCAGTACTGGAGCATCCAGCATCGGTAATGGAGTGGGGCTGCATTGCATCTGCTTGAAGGCACAGCAGCATGAACCACATGAGGCCAGCTCCCCGAGTCACAACCCAGGCAACAATCCATGGGCTCTGTGCCACTTGGAAAGAAGGAGCCTGAATTTCACTGGCATGCCCTACTAGGAGAACTGACTGCTTTTGACTGCTTTACCATAGTTATCCCCACTCTACAAGAACTGCCAACAACACCTAATGAGCGTGACACGTTTCCATGTTCTTGTAGACGTGTGAACTGCATGCAGGAAACTAAAGGGCACCATTTAAGGGGAAGGGCCAACCCATTCCTAACTGATAGAAAAATACAGCCCTGTACAGTAAGGTTATTAATCAGTTGAAATGAGTTGCAGTGGCTGTAGAAATCGGGGTGGACTCTAATAGACTATAGCCCAACTGAGCACACCGAGAGATACAGGTGTCAGGAACTATCTATTTCCACTTCAATCAACCATTTTCAGTAACACTTTACATTGTGTATATATATATATATAAATTGTGTGGGTTTTGGCAAAATCCGAATTAGCATTAAGCCTCGATGCTCAGCCCAACAGGCCGCAAATGGTTAATGTCAAATTAGTGTACTTATACAGCGTTTCAGGGACAGTAATCCTGCAAATCCCATGCAGAGTCCTTAATGTTAACAAAGTCACAGTGAGTGTTAAACCCTAAAGCAGTTGAGGGTGGGTTTCTCTGCAGAGCACTGCTATGTTCCTGTCAGGTTCTGGGCTGTAAATAGAGCGGATGTTTCATGTGCCAATGTGATTATGAAGAGGAGGGGTAGGGACCAGGCTCTAACTCAATCAAGCTCAAATTCAAAGGGGCTTTCGAGAAGCCTGACTGCTCAGCTTATTTAAGGAATACGATTAGGGTTTGTCTTGTGCAAGATAGATCTGCTGCACAGCTTTGCCACTTCTGCAGGCTGACAAACACACGAGAAGCCCGAGACTTTAAAAAGTTACTTCGACTTGATTGAAGTGAACCGTGTCATTGTTCTTAACCTTGTATTCAGTTTGTTAGTCACTGTGAATGAGAACCTCTCCATATCACCCCACAAAACCTGCATCAATACATTATTAAATCGATGAGCCAGCAAAACGACCAGTTCTTTTATAAAATATATCAGCTTCACAGGACGGAATAAGCGCTATAATGTAAATCCTTTTTTAAATTTCTACCCATTATAACAGATCAAATCTGTTTGGATTCCAGATGGCAGCCTGTTATTTCAGCTTGTTAGATCTTACAATGCTGCAATGAAGCACTTTCAGAAGAACTGGGCTCTCCGTGGTGGACTTTTTAGGATTTTCAGAGCACGCTACAAATATCTTTATCTTTGACTCAGAATGTAAGGCCACATTTCTTATTTTGGTTCTTTACAAATCATTATCTGAGCAAAGCAATATTCCTTCTCCTCCCTCCCAACATACATACATACATAAATAATAATAATAATAATAATAATAATAATAATAATAATAATAATAATAATAATAATAATAATAATAATAATATACATTTCAAATTAAATCAAGACACAATATCTATCATGTGGTCATTATATATAGGGTGGTCACACCAAATATGGATTTGATTTAGATTTTTCTTCTGTTCACTCACTTTGCATTTAGTTAATTGATAAATATAATCTATTAACATGTCTATTTTTGAAAGCATTCTTACTTTACAGCATTTTTTCACACCTGCCTAAAACTTTGGCACAGTACTGTCTATATATATATATATATATATATATATATATATATATATATATATATATATATATATATATATAAATTATATATCTTTTTGTTCCAAGCAAGTTTTCTTATTTATTTATTTCTACTCAAATATATCTATTTTTTGTGCCCTGCAGCTCACTGCTGTGCTGCTTCTGCGCTGTTCTGGCTCCCCCTGCTGGTAGTAAATTAGGTTTGTTTTCAATGAAAATCCTAACCTCATATTGAGGGCTGTCAAACCATTGTTTTTCAAGGCGGGCTGACCCTTCCAGCACAAAACTACTCTGTGACTAACGTGACTTTCTATTCTAAATTTGAGTAGGAAATTGCCACAGTTAAACACAATAAATAAAACTGGGCGTACTAGACTTGGCAGTAGGTTACTCTGTGCTGTATGTTCTGTGGCCTGCACCAAACCATTGACCATCAGATCTGCAGTACATCACTGTCAGCAGAGAAACATTAGCCTCACATAATATAATAATGTCAGTAAAAGTGCCATCATCCCACCTTGTCGCCACAAACCATGTATTCTATAAATACAGCAACCCAGGTGTATATACAGAGACTAGAAACTGGCTTTTAACACGCTGTCGATGTGTTAGGTAGCAGCATTGTCATTAGCACCGAGAGGGACCGCACGCAGTTAAATGCAAAGACATTTAGGAGGCTTCTGGCACTTCTAACAATGAAATAGAAACACAACTCTTTTATTAAATGAAGTGCCTGGTACCAGAAAACACAGTGCTTGTTACAATGAAGCACTACAGCAGCTCTGATGCATTGCTGGAATTCAACTCTCATAAAAAGATCACAGTTTTTCTATCAGAATGAATTGCTTTGTGTCAGAGCTCATCTGCAACAGGGAGTTGGAACAACTGGCAATGTGTGTGTGTGGGTGTTTCAGTCATAGCCTTCACTTGTGTGCTTTCCTAATTAAACAACTCCAATGCTCAGCTAGACGTGCCACATCTTTATCTGTTCAAAACTGTGCAGCACTTCAAAAATGTCTTACAAAAAGGTGCACTTTCTCAGTCCTGTCTTGTAGTGTAATCAAGGCTACTCCACTCCGCTATAATTGTCTTTCAATAACAAAACCTATAGCTCTGGAAATAGTTCAAACTCCCCTTTTATCCGTTGGTGTGTGTGATTGCGGAGGAGGGCTTATCTCAATAACACAGAACTCTCTAGGAATGAAAACGGAATCCGAATTTTGTTAAAAGATACAGTATCAAAATATAATTTGTGCTACCTGTACTGCAGGTCATTTCCTTTCCAGCATCTCCACTGTTGCTAATCCCATTCTTAACCTCGGTATATGCAGGCCCTGTTCTTAGGTTACATGTTTAAAAGCTATCTTGCACAGTCATTACAGAACAGCCATGGTTGCACAGCTTTGTGTCGCTCGAGCTTCCATAGCGTTTCCAAAGTTTACAACGTTATACAGCTTTACCGTGGTGCATTGGAAAGTGAGTTAGCATGTTCCCACGCTTCAGGGGAGCATTTCTAGTGCTCTACTATGTCTGTACCGTGATTTACTATGGCTTTTCATGATTTCAATTTGCTTTAAACACGCTGTGTTTTTACTGTGTTACACAGCATAGAGCAGAGTTTTGCTATATTACTATAGGTCTCCTTGTCAGTTAAACCCATTGGCTTCACTCCCAATTGCTGCAAGTCACCTCAATTAAAGTGACCTCATCTCTCTTACATTTCTTCACAAATCATTAAGGGCTTGTTTTAAGGAAAGTTTTGTTTTTGAAAAGCACTTAAACATTCTGTAAACAGTTCTGTAAAAATAATTCTGTGAATAAACTAATAAACTCCAGAACATTGTGAAAAGGTATTTATGAACTGCAAGCTTGACTGAATTAATACAAAAAAAAAACTTTATGACTAGAGCCCAGTCCTACAATAAATACTACAACACTGTCTCTAATTATCCACGCCAGCTTCAAATTATTTATGACTAGAGCCCAGTGCTACAATAAATACATACAACACTGTCTCTAATTATTCACGCCAGCTTCAAATTATTTATGACTAGAGCCCAGTGCTACAATAAATACATACAACACTGTCTCTAATTAAACTTTATGACTAGAGCCCAGTGCTAAAATAAATACATACAACACTGTCTCTAATTATTCACGCCAGCTTCAAATTATTTCAAAGATATAGTGATTGGTGCACATTGGAAATCACTAGAATGTAATATCTAAAAGCTGATTTTTAATCACAAACTCCTTGTGGCACCAATTTAATATAGTAATCACGACACCATTTCATGTAGATGTGAAGGGAACTCTGTGATTCTTCTTTTTTTAATCCATGATTGCTGCTAGACTATTCATGTGTAACCTGCTATTCATTACCAGTGTATTAAATGAGTGTCCTTGCTGTCCTGGTTTATGTGGTATTAATGGAGTGTTATGACATGCAGTTATGTTGAAAAGTGATTCCATTGAGAGATGGTTCTATTGAGAAATGGCTCCATTGAGAAATGGTTCCATAGAGAAGTGATGTACTGTACAGTGTACTGGATGTGTTTTAAACTAAGAGCTTCTAGAATGTTAGCACAAGTTCTAAACTACACAAAACTAACGGGTTTTACAGTTTACTGTACTATCACTAGACTTTTCTATAAAATATAGAAGAGGCAATTTAGGATTTATTATTTATTTTGATTTTTTAACAAAAGGGACACATTTTGAAATAAAAGCATTTATAAGGTATAACACATACTGTATTTGGAGAAAACTCCAGAGAATACCAGTGTTCATAACTTCTGATTGTCTAGCTAGGCACTGGGGAAATAAATGGTCACAAACATTGCTGTGTAGGTAAAACACACACAGAATACAGAAGTGGAAGACATCTTAAAAGATGAAATCACTGTGACAGGGCTGCAGCATGATTATGTCATTACAATAGATGAACACTTGAATGGAAGCTGGTGCCTTGTTGGTCCCTGTTTGTTACAGCTAACGAGAGATAAATCCATGCCAGGAAGGCGTGAGGAATGACAGGATGTGGGTGTTCTGAGGGCAGGCAGTGCTGTGCTTCCTGTCTCAATTGAATCTTGGTTGTGTGTTTCTGTCTCTGCTACCCTCTGCACCCAGTGCTGCGGACGTTGCCACTCCTCTATCACTGTTGCTGGGCAAGGGCAGAGCAAGACACCCTGCTGGCAAAACCCCAGACCTCCAGCCACCACTGTAACACATCTTGGCAGATCCAATGCCAGCCGACCAACTTTGCCCCAAGTCATCATTGAACACATCTGCCTGCTGCTGATGCAGGGGCCTCCGAAGGCAGGAAGCACTTTTTACACAGAGCGTTCGAAATGCATGCGTTGCCAGGTGAAGAACGGGCATCTAAAACATTTTCATTTCTGTCCAGTTGAATTAGATCCCCCAGATAGGGGCAAACAGTGTGCTGAAAAGGGACACAACATGATGGACCGAATGGTGTCTTCTTGTTCCCAAAGTTGAATGTACATTATGTTTCTGATGCCTTCAACTGATTCCATACGCACGTGCACACACACACACAAACATGCATACATACATGCACACACAAACACGCATACACACACACACATGCATACACACACACACACACACACCCAAACATGCATACACACACACACACACACACACACACACACACACACACACACACCCCTACAGATATTCAAGTATTCTTATCAATCTGTGATCTTTAAGTTCTCACTACAGTACTCACACACACACTACATATATATATATCCAATTTCTTGCGTGTGCAAAGAAGGCACATTTGTGCCGAAACCGGTAGATCGCCATGTCGTTTTTAGAAAAAATACAATAAAGAAACAATTTAATATATAGGAGAGACAGGTACAGCATTATATAAAGAATGCAGAATCAGCTAGCAAACATTAAAAGTAAAAAAGTAAATGAACCAATAGTTCAACACTTCGTAATTTTAGATAATGTACAATGTAGAAGAACAAAGGAAATGAAATAGATAAACAGACTCAATACTTGCCTGCAGGTTTAAATAGAAAGGAATCAGTACATCATTAACTATGCAGTAAATACCATCACAAACACATTCATAGCGAGTGTGGTTACCAGGGCATCAAAAGCCTGCAAGTACCTCCACTGTTTGTTTTCACGCACACTTTCCCTTTGTTGTTAAACATACCAAAATGTTGGGAAGTTGGCTCTGTTAAATAAACAAAATTCATTCAAAGGTTGTGCATGCTGATGCACTGGGGAGGCCAAATCAAATATATATAGTATATTTAATAGTGGAAATCAGAGATTTCACTGCAATTCAGTATCAGTATAGAGCTACAATGTATGTTCCTGTATGTTTCTACACTGTGGTACCGTATGCATGTTTCTGTCAATTGAGATATGCTCTGGAAAACAAACAAGCCAATTAGCCAAAGCATGTTAAAAAGCAAATACATAACTTAAGAAGCCCTGTATTTAATTCCATTTCATTTCCTTTCATGGTGTAATTACAGATAATTGCGTTTCAGGTCTGACATTATAGGTTTGAAACTCTTCTTCACTGAATAATTAGCGGTACCTGCGACCAGAAACTCGCTTCTGTCAGTGTGTTTCCAATTAATGAGGCCTAGGGTTTAGCATCACCAAGGAAATGTAATTACAAAGCAGACTAATGGTTAGATTATCCAACACTGAAACACAAATCATTATTCAGTGATTATCAATTAATAAAGTCTGGCACGTCAAGTTATCAAACTTCACATATTGATTTCTGTTTGTTTTGAGTGTGCTGTTTTTTTATTTATGTATTTTTTTTAAATGACAGACTTGGCTTGCCAATAGCCTCAATGGATCCATGCCATCACTCCCTGTTGATCTTCTAATTATACACTGAAAACTGGCATTGAAAACACTTTGGTTAATCAATGTCGCTTTATATTACCCTTGCAGTAATCAACACTAATTACAAAATGCAAACTGCATTGTTTTGTTGCTCAACACGTATTACTAGTGAACAGAGAAAACTGCATAACATTCTAACTCTACAATCTATTTGAAGGTTTTTTTTGTAATGCCGAGTCAGGCACTGCATGTGAAATAGGGCGGAGTCTGGGCACGAAACTGGTACAGTACACTCTGTATAAACTACAAGACTAAATGCATATTTAACACAAAATGATTGTAATGTTTTCAAGTTTACTGTGTATATATCTCGCGCATGCCGCGCAGGAGAACCTGTTATGTCAATTCCGTTGCAGCGGGTCACTTTCCACTCATTGTCTAGTCTGATTGCAGCAGGAGTGTTTCGGTGCAGCGGTAATAAGGTGTGCTGTAGCCTCCAGGAGAAAGAGATAATAGAACATCAGGTCTACATTATTGGTATTGAAGGGTAACACAGAAGGGTTTAAAAGATCAAGGCAATTCCACATGAGGCAATTCCATTATAATGGCAGTAAAAATGCAATCCCCTTAATGCAAGATAATTGAATTAGAAAATCACACCTCTGTAAAAAAAAAAGCTGTAGCATTACTTTCTTCTGATCCCAACCCTTATAATTATTATTACTTGTTTATTTAAGCAGACACCTTTATCCAAGGAGACTTACAGAGATTAGGGTGTGTGAACTATGCATCAGCTGCAGAGTCACTTACAACAACACTCTCCCGAAAGACAGAGCACAAGGAGGCTATAGTGACTTGCTCAAGTGAGTCAGTGAGTGAGCTGGGGTTTTAACCGGGGAGCTCCTGGTTACAAGCCCTTTTCTTTAACCACCAGACCAAACAGCCTCCTTATTAGCCTCCTAATTCCACAGACTACTAATTCCCATGAGGTATCCTAAAATGAAAAAAATCCACACCATAACTCCATCACATCACAGCATACTGGCAAGTTTATTCCAGGTTTCTTCCAAGCCCTCTAAAGAGTTACACGGTTGTGTTAAAGGGTGTTTAATATTGTATTATGCATGTTCTGTATTGTTGTTTTTGCCTCAAGGCTGAAGCATTTTAATTTTGCTGGAATAGTTAGCAAGCCTGGCAAATAAAGATGCAAGCTGAAGCAACACTAATATGCTGCCTTCCTGCTGTAATCAAGTCAGAAGACAAAAGGAAAACTTTCCACAAGGCAAAGAAAGAGCTGCAATCAATTAGCAAATGACATCCTGCCATCTGTACATGTTGAGACTGCAATCACCCAGATCAGTTCAGCCCGGGGAGAAGCAGTGCTCTGAATGGCAGCATGCAAAACATGGAAGGGATGTATAAGCAAACAGGGGTATGCTTATTTAATGTTAACAATGCAACTATCATGTACAAAACTCCTGCCAACAGGCAACGGCAGAAACAAACAGGCAGCTGCTTCAGTGTATGTTTGTCTTGGTAAATATTGAAGCATCCTGGAAGACGCGCACACTGTACACTGAAGAGCACAACATCCCATGGAACACCCACAGTGGCAGATCAGGACAATGCATTTGATTGATTTAGCTATCAATAAAAATAACACTTGTGTGCATAAACACTTCTAAAGTGACATTGATAGGCACATAAATAAACTGTTACTGTAGTGTTAACTTCATTTAATAGAAATATTATTTTTGTGAGCACTAACAAGCACTATGCAACGCACCACTGTACAATGTACATGGAGAGTATTGCATAGATAGTAACTACATACTTTGCTGTGGGAATGCACTGTAGCAGGCATGAAAGTTGTCTTTATCAGGCAAGTCTCTATACTCTCTATGTACCAATAGATACATAAATACAACTGTTTATTAAGAAAACAATAGTGTTGTTTATTTTTCTTTCAACCATATTTGTGTATTTTAATCCCACTGTGTGTTTCTAAAATGGCCAAAAAAGTTTACTGAGAGCTAACATTTGTAATTTAAGTATGCCTAAAGGATTGACAACATCCTAATAAATGTGTAATTTATCAGGTAATTGCTGTGATTAATGGTGCTGTAGAGATGGTTCACACTGTGATGGTCGATAGCTGATATTAAACAGCTGTGCGTTGGCAAAAACTCTCAGCGTTTTCACTGGGAAAACATCTTAAAGCTAATTTGAACAGTGTAATTTGATGGCGTTTACAGTACAGCGCTGTTGGAGTTCAGGATTCACATAATGACACATTATATTTTCCAAGCAACATCCCAATCATTTTGTTAAGTGCTACATAAACAGGCAGGCACGTATCAGGGTGACTTTACCCACCTGTCTAGGTATCCTAGCAACTACATGGTTCCAAAATATCACTTGAGCAACATCAAAATACTTAGAGGACATGAGGCCTGTGTATTTATGTTTTATTAAAAATAGTTTGAGCACAGAAAGAAAGGCATGGAACACCCAACAGCAGAGTGCTGTGTGGCCGGTACACGACTTCAAACCCCCACATTACTGCACCCTTCCCACTTTAAGTTTTCTTCTGTCTCTGTAATTTGCTTACAGAATACAGTGTGCAGAACAAAAACACATGGTCTTGCCACTGCAGGTTTAATTGATTCGCACTGATCTGTGCCTCTTACATGCTGGTTCCTTCGTCAGTTTCAGTTCGGTTCTCTTCTTTCAGTCAGAACAGTGTTGCAGAGCTCTTATGCACACGCTGCTCCCACTATGAATACGCACACTTTAACAGACCATCTGTTTCTGTATTAGTTCTCTGCAGAACCTGGTGGGGTGTAGCTAACAAAATAGTTCAGTAAGAAAATTCATGCGATAAATATTTATTAAAGCTTAGACTAGACAACATTATACATATTTTCACACTACATCTTTTGGCCTTTGGCCTCGCCTTTCGAGGTACCCCTGGCCTGCCCATAAACTAGCTTGCAGATAAGTGGAGAGGCTGACCGTAAGGAAGCCATGGGCAGGGGGGGCAGTATAGCTGCCCTCCCCGTTAGACGAAGCTGGGGAGAAGGAGATGAACTCTGACTCACAGCAGGGACGTAATGGATTGGGGTATGATATAAATCCCTTCCTTGTCGATCTTTGGACGTACTGTTTATCGAAAGGCAAATAGGATATTAGCTATTCGACTCAACGATTTGATCCGAGTATTGGAAGCACCTAAAATATGCTTGATGTTTACGTGATTTGATCAAAGATTAAAATCTTCTAACTGTCAGTAGTTACATTTCACAAATAATTTCTAAATGTCACAAAAAGAGGAGCGCGGCTGATAAATCTCACGATAAGTGTTTTCTGTCTGCAGTTAGCTGCTTGTGCTCATTTAGGACAGGGTTTAATCCACAGTCACTGGAAAGAGATCAGATATATTGGGTCTCTTTGAAGCAGCGATGCTTTCTTGAAGCCCATTCCGTCTGTATAAAAGTACAGCCGCCCTCAGAGGTTTCATTACCATCATTCCCATTCCCAGTAGCCATTAAAACAAACTTAAAAGTGGCTGGCTAGTCACTGCAGACTTCTAATTAAAATGATGACTTACATGAATGGGCAGATAACACAAAGAGAATGCTTATTCCAAATAAGGCCGTTCTTTCTCATAGAAAAAGTGACCCTTCTGATTAGCACTGTCCACCCAACAGGATAGAAGGTTCAGAATAATGCAAGCAGTATGTGAATGAACACATACAGCATGCCACTCAGAAATACCACCCCCTTGTGGTGGGGTAGGGTTGTGATCAAGGCTGGCAAGCAGCAGGAATAGCAGACGCAGAGGTGGAAGACTGCAACTCAGCACAGCTCTGCACTTTTATTTGAACAAAGAAACAAACAATAAGATTTAAAAAGACAAAAACAAAGCCATGCGCCCACACAGAGCTCTCACAGTGCTGCCCCATAGAGCACAACCTGCTGCTCCCAGTCCTTTCCCTAAACTAACCAGGGAGCTGTCTCCCAGCTCCTCTATTATACAGGTGGCCATCCCTAAACTGGCAATCAATTAACCAATTTGGGGAATGGGCAAATTCCACACCTGCAATTTCAGGGATGGGATTTTAACCCATCCCTGCCAAACTTGAATTCAAATGAACAGAACTTTATTTTGTTTTTAGTGAATCAAAATTGTTATTAGCACCATTTATTCAGAAAGGGACAAAACAAATATATAAATTGCGAGTCCAAAGTTTTGAGAATCAGGTCAGTGATTGTATTGGTTCAGTTAGTGTGCGTCGGAGAGGTCTTTATTTTCCTTGGGCTCAATCCATTACATTGAGGTAATCCTCTGTCGAGGTCACAATGCCACCTCCCACTCCCGATCACTGTTCTTCAGCATTGCTTCTATTTGTCTTGTATCACAACCAGTTCAGCAAGCAAACAAACAAACACATATTGATTTATTCAAAGCTGTTGATTCATCACAGAGGTTCTTCTTTTCTCTCATGAGTTCACGAGCTTCGGAGTCAAAGAAGCTGGAACATTCTGATTTAAATTCTGCTCCACCAGCCCACTGTTTTCTAATCCCAGGGCTCTTGTGATAAGCACCACATTTTAAATCCTCCTTTGGAGTAATGAGGTAAAACTAAATGAAGACAATCAGGCTGTGCCCCAAGGTTAAATACCTGCTGCAGAGGCCCAGTTACAAGAAACTGTGCCTGTCAATATTGACAAAGTGCCACTTACCTGATAGTCCCCTGCTGAGTCCTTCCCAGACTTCTCCGACCAAAGCTAAATAGAACACAGCTTAATGAGGATGGCAAGCAAAAGTGTCAAGAGATCAGAATTCCTCTGAGCACAAGCTTTGCCACAACACCTCATCGCCACTTATTAAAAAACACACACATTTTACAGCACGGTAACAGCATGGGCGGTACCTCTAGAATCTGTCCTTTCTGAGATGATTTGTTCTAAAATGGAGCAACCCATTATTTGGGTCTTTTGTTCACCAGTAGTGCTTGGATATCATTGGGGAATCACGCTGGCGATACAACATGGTCCTTTACTGTTGAGCTGCAGTGCTGTAGCTCTGTCTACATCCTGTGTTCCTCAGTCTTCTCCATGATTGCTGTCACTGCAGGGGTATGAACGTCTCTCTCTCCTAACATGGAAAAGTTTTCTTATATCTTTCCCACTGCACAGCTTGTTAAACAAGTAGGAATTTTGTTTTTAAAAATACTTATTTAATTATTATTATTATTTGTTTATTTAGCAGACGCCTTTATCCAAGGCGACTTACAGAGACTAGGGTGTGTGAACTATGCATCAGCTGCAGAGTCACTTACAATTACATCTCACCCGAAAGACGGAGCACAAGGAGGTTAAGTCACTTGCTCAGGGTCACACAGTGAGTCAGTAGCTGAGGTGGGATTTGAACCAGGGACCTACTGATTACAAGCCCTTTTCTTTAACCACTGGACCACACAGCCTCCTGTTCAAATTTCTCCTAATTTATCTGTGGATGGTTGTGGGATAGAAGTCCCCATGATGTTTTGTTTCTACTGAGGTTAGATGAGGTCAGGTTAGCACTCTTCTTTACAAACCCTTTGATTGCTCTTAGTATACGCATCCTTCTGAAGGTTAGTCGTGTTATTGAAATCTTGGACGTGCCAAGAAGAGTACGCTTTCAGGCTGTCCTAATGGAAATGGAAGCATAGGTGACAAAATCAATTAATACCTTGAAAAGCAATAACCTTGGAATTACATAGCGCTGTCACTTTTTAAGTAAGTGGTGTTGATAGACAAAATAGCTTCTTTCATTCTTTCGTTCTTTCTTTTCTCTAGTGCATGTCTTTGCAAAACTAACAACACTATTTACTGTAATCTCAATATAATGCAGTAACCACAGGAAAAGCAGAAGAGTACCTCATAAAAACACGGTCAGTAGGCAGAATGGACAGCACTGATTCAATGTATGTTTCAAATAACGACCCCTATAAAAGTTTACTACAGTAAATTTGCATGATCATTTTGCCCAGTAATCTTTCCGTTTTCCTATGCATTTACCTCGGCTTGCCACGTTTTCTAATATGCTCTTCCATACCTCTCTGTGCTTTACAATGCTTCCCTATGCTTTACCATGTGCTTTATTACACTTTGCTATGTCTTTACTATGGGGCACGTTTTATAAGTTCCCGTAAGTAATACATACTGTAGGAGTAAAGTGAAGTGAAATGAAGCTACAATTCCCAATGTGTATCTCATTCATCATGTTAAAATGTGTTTAGCGTGGTGTTTGCAAAGCTGTAAAAACACTTAGAGTTAAGTGTCATTGTTAAACTGGGCAATCTACTGTAGCACAATCATCCACAATTACCACAGCAGCAGGCTGTCCATCATAGATATACAGTATATGTTGGTTTAATCTTCTTTTCCTCTTTAAAAGCCACAAATCAAGTCAATGTACCAACTGAAAGAACATTGCATATTGCAAAACATGAGCGAGTAGTAAGCCAGTCAATCGTTGGGTGGTATTTAAATGGAAAATCAGATTTCAATGAGACATTTTTTCCCCACACACGAATAATGAACTCAAGCCCCCCAGTATATCTGTTCAATTCACCCATGCAACGTATACAGCAGCATGCTTTCACCTTTACAGGGTTCTAATTTCTCTGTAATGTTCAGGTGCATCCGGGTTTGCAAGGAAAACATAAGGACAGATTTGCTCTATAAAATTAGCAAGAGGCATACATTGAGTTAATGTGTGTCAGAAACTAGCAGGTCACCTTTGTCAGACGATACAGAATACACTCCAAATCTTTCTGTCAGATAATCCTAACTTCAAAGCTAATGGTCTTTTCCCAAAAATCGATTGAATACATTCAAAATGGGAATCCTGTTTGACCTGTTATTCAAACGATTCTGGGAAAGCAAGGTCAAATAAATAATGCTTTATAATTAAAAAAAAAAAAAAAAAAAAAAAAAGTTAATTTGTTTGTTGTCACAGTGCTGAACTTTTTTGTATTTAGGATATAACATAAAAAAAATGAAATATCACCCAAATATCATTGGCTGTAGGCCAGCGTACACTCCAGAAATGCCATGTGCCAATATGCTGTCTAAAATCTGCAAGGAAGCCTATTGATCTCATTCATTTTTAATAGTGTTATGTATTATTGCCCCATGAGTAATTAATACATACAAATATCCAAGTAGGATTATTTCGGACACGTAATTTTAATGTCAGATATATCCTAGATGTATTTCTTATTCATATGGGCTGCTGTGTACAGTATATGGATTGCGTTTGTGCAGCATGTCAAACAGATTGATTCAGGGGTGGTTCAATTACTCTGTAAGGGATGAGGCAGATGTAATCATTCAAGGTACTGTATGTGTCAGAATGAATGAAAGCAGTATTGAATACAAATATGTTTTCTACAGCAAACAAAAAAAGTTTGCTTTCTATAGCCAAAAAATAACATAAATTAATAAATAATATATAACTATATGAATATAATTTAAGTTCCTGAACTTCTTACCGGGGGATTTACACTTCAGTGTCACTTTGAAAAAGCTCTGCCTGAATACAGTAAAAGCTGCTGCTTTGAGCAGTGCAATAAATGCCAATGTGATAAGGCACAGAGTCTACAGAGATGAGAGTATAAGCCATACATTAAAATGAGGGATCTAGTGTTGAAAACCACTTGTGTAAACACATCTTAAATGAATGGGTATCAACACCAGACTGGGGTAATGAATGCGCTGGTGTGGAGATTTTATAATGAGTAAAGCGTCTGTACAAAACAGAACACTTATACAAAACAAAAGGCACGATGGCCAAAATAAAAAACAGACAGATACAAAACGCACACGAAACAAAACAAACCAGCACGGGTAGCAATTGCTTTCTACTATTGATTATCTTGTCTTAGGACTTGCGTCTCGTTCCACCTCTGAACACACTAACCTCGCTCAGCCACAGCTGCGGGTCTTTATGCATGTGACCATCTCCAAATTAGCAATACATTAATTAATCTGGAGACGGTCACATTCTACATGAGTTTAGCATCGATGGGGAATTTTAACAATAATAACAAAACATTGTGTTTTTGCAAATGAAACAATACGTTTTTAAATAATAACACAAATACTAAATAATACCTATACCTGTACCCCATCACAACCTCTAAATAAATTATTCTGTGAATAAATATGGAAACACATGTTGCACTTCATAAAGCACGCCCACAATTTTTATTTTGACTTTTTTTTCCTCAAATGGCTCAGTTTGAAGATTACCTAGACTGCATTAATAAATACGACTATTTGTTTTGATTCTCAGACTGATAGAGCCTGAAACTGGAGGACAGCATGGCTGTCTGAAACACGTCACTCTTCAAAGTGAAACTTAAAGCTTCGCCAAGATGGGTATTACCTTGTGCACTGGATAGAATATGATTTCTCTTTCTCACTAAAACCATAAAGTAAAGCAAGCAAGGAAATGCCAGCCAGTAACTCAAAGCTATACCCTTTGACTAAATTGAGGGAATCGGTCTGCAGAGAAAAGCAGTCCTCACGCGAGGCATTGCTTTGTGTGTGTGCAGCTCATGAGAAGACAGATGGAGATGTGAGATTGGAAACTATTACCATGGAGAATGCAGGCGTACAAAGAAATAGGCAATCTCATGTAGTGAATGAGTTGCTAAGAGCTTTTAACTTTCCGTAAGGCTGCTTGTCGAGTTTGTTATCTCAGACCTCTAGCACATTATAGATTTTTGTTTGTCAGATACAAAACCCAGCCTGGCTTTCCAATGTGAAAAACTAACCAGCACATCGATATGTGCTGCTGGAGTAAATTAGTGTTTATCATTTTGGTAACACTTTATATTAAGGTGCTGCTTATTAATGTTTTATACATATATAATAGATGCTTAACAACTATGTTATATAGTGTTAATAAAACATTATAGATTTTTATAACCATGCAATAGCCATAGACTGAATTACGTTTAAACATCCCAAAGTACAATAGGTGGCTAAAAACTGTCCTCTTTATAAAACTAATTCTGTCTATGGCTATTGCATGGTTATAAACCATATATAATGCTGTATTAACACTCTATAACATAGTTATTAAGCATATATTATATCGCTATACAACATTTATAAAACATTAAGAAGCAGCACCTTAATATAATTTTTTTTATTGGATAGTTATTTTTATGGTGGTGTGTTACATGAAAAGGTTTAGAGTCTGCATGGCATGTTCAGCAGTTTTTGTTGTTTGAACCAACAGCTTGAGTCTCAAAATTACAAAAAAAAGATATATTACTTCTGATGCTCTTCATTTGTTTGACCTGCATTTAAACACACATTTAATTCCCTTCCAGTATTTCTTCTGATTTTGCTACTTCCCACGCAATGAACAAAGTTAGGAACCCTTTATATCGGCTCATTTTCATGTTTCTAGAGATGCTCATTGAAAATAAAAACACAAGCCCCAGTTTGGAGCACCAGATGCGCTGTTGTTTCGTTATTCATTATCTTCATTCACTAGAAAATACTCGCGAGGGACGCAATATTGTGTTTAAAATGAGGGTCGAGGATAAGAGGCCCACAAACTGTATTTTGCAATCGAAAATGAATAATGAAGCTTGTGATTCTATCTGTCTAATAAGACATTTAAACCACTGATTCAAAGCTCTTAAAACATCTCTCCTATAGCCTGTTCTACATTAGACCCTAACAATAATTAAAATTTCCATAAGTTATTGCCTTCCGTGGCATCTTCTATGAAATACATCTGCACAGTGAGCTATGTATGCCATAACGTTTTGATTAGGAAGCGCAAATGTAAATAATTTAGTAGACTTGAAATGAAAAGCCATTAGCAGAGACCCAGTGGAACTTGTTTGTTATGGTAATGGTTCATTATCTTCCTCGGTATAAATTATTGAGCCTGTGCTAAAATCCAAGTCAATTAGCAGGGCCTTCCTTCTGCATTTCTGTTATCACCAGAAGGTTTCAAGGAATTGTTTAGGCCAGTAATAAGGAAGTATTGATCACGGACCACACTATAGGCTCGTATAAGCATTAATAATTAAACACACACAGTTCTGCGTAATCTAGTCTTCCTATCTGCAAGCTTTGATTGTAATAGAATTCGTGGATTTCTTTTCTACTTCTTACCAAAGTAAGTAAGTGGTTTTAATATCGACAACAGGCAACATAAAACACAACCGTTCCTGAGTAACAGGCCTGCCAAACTAACAGATCTAGTTAGTATTAGTTTTAGATTGTTCTTCTTGGGTACGTCGTGAATCTGTTTATTGTAAGAGCCAATGAAACGTATCTTACTGTTAATTAAATAACTTAAGTATAACGAAAGACGTGCTTTATCGATGCCTTGAAATCAGTCCGGGTTTTTTTTTTTTGTGCTGTTGTTGTTTAAAGTAAAAAGGTTTGTAAGTCACCACCAAAAAGATATTGAAGCTCAAATCTTTCCCATGGAATCAAAGATTACAGAAGCCAAACACTTGACCATGTCTCGCCATGGTAAGGATCCATGAAAATAATGCATCTGCATACTGATTGTAGAGTGCTTTGCAAAGTCTGTCAATGTTACCATAGCCCAATGACTTTGCTGCTACTACATTCAATTATAATAAGCAATGTTCAATGGGCATGGGAAGTGGGCAAGCACAAATCAGAGTCACATATATTTTCAATCTAAGAGGGATCGCAAACTAATCAAAATGTATCAGAAGATGTTGTGGGTGGATAAATAATAATAAGTGGAGGTGGCGGGCGGGACATGATGAATGAAGGAACCCCAGAATGAAATAGCAGACAGATAGAGAGAGTGGCCAATAACAGAACCTTGAATGCACAGGCTGCAGTAGAGCTAGCAATGCCCACTCCCAACAAGCACTACACTTAAATAAAAAGAGAGAAGTTCCAAGTCTTTTGATTGAATTCCATGCCTTTGAAAAGTGGTGCAATTGTGTATTGGTGCATGGCTTGTGTCAGCTCCCCTGACAACTTGATTATCTTTTTACGTATAGTGATGTTCCCCTGATCACTGTGAGTAAAATATTATTATTAAAAACGCCTGTTAAGTGAAGAGGAAGCAGTGTTGGAGATTAAAACATTTTAAAGAAATGAAAAACAAAATGAGCAAGGGCATGAAAATCCTGCAAGGAAAGCTGGCCTCAGAGTACAAATGAACATTAAGCCTCTCATCAAGATGTGATGCGACAAAAATTAATTTAGCTAGAAGCTTTTGAAATGCCTGGTTGTGTGGAGGTCTCGGACCCAAGAAAGCATAAAGCTGTGCTTATTAATAAATAGTGCTGAAGGGTTCAACTCAGGAAGAAAATCACAAGAAAATCCCTTCCACTCAAGTTTTTTTTTTTATTATTCTCAACCACAAGCCACTACTTTCTTCTCACAGCACGCAGGGCTGCCAAGACTAACAGCATGAAAAACATGAGGTAGGCATAAATCATTAGACAGTCCACGGGCATCAACCCCCTACTCCCATAGCAATCAATATTCCTTTTCAGACCGCCAAAGTCTTCAACTATTTTTCTGTTGCACTGACTCACTTTTTTTGTCCGCACTTATATAGAGCCTCATGAGCTTGCTGACTAACCCTTACCTCACGAGAGTATCTGTTCTTCTCAAACAAAACAAAGTAAAAACTGAACGACTGAAATCTGAACACAAAACCGAGACGCAGTCAAATAAACTACCTCATTACATTATTTTATTAGAGGAGGCTATTTGCTTCATTGTTTGTGCTTAATAAGCCAGAAAGTGTATTTTCATTCAGAGTTTTATAGGCATTGGAAATTATTGTTGTTGTTATAAGGTACGCTGCTCTAAAAAAACATGTTTCTCTGTAATAACAGAATAAATCCCTTTCCGTTCTCTAACTAACCCTTGCACTGACCTTCTATATGCTCCTGTTTCTTTGTTATGTCATCTCCGAAAACCTAAATCTTCAAATCTATATTCCTAATTATATTTTCAGTACAGCCCCGGATTTTATGACATTAGTCTTAATTTGAAACTACTGTGTATATTCAAATGCCTTTTTTTTTTTTTATTGACTATGTTGACATGTATAACCCTGTTCTATAATTTTACCTCATCACACAGCCTGTTCTCCTTATGCTCATTTCTCCTGTGTAAAGAATGCACCATGTGATAATAGCTTTTGAATTTTCCTTTCGGAAGCACTAGACATAATACGTAATACTTTTCTCATCTTGAAGTTAATAAAATCAAGAAATTATCTTTTCAATGCGCTTTCAGCTGAGTGGTGTCTGACAGCTAAATCACCCCTTCAACACTAAACACAGATCACATACACTGAACTCTCACTTAATATATGGGACAGGCTTTACATTTTAGAGATTTTTGCTGTGAGTGAAGAAAATTAATGACACTAATTATTTTAAAAGCATTGGTATCATTTAGGGGATTATAGTTATTCTGCTAATAAAAAACACTGTTGCTCCAGCTAGATACATCACATATTGCTAACCATACAGTACACATAGAATGGCACATTTTCAATCTAGCTGCTCAGCCAACCAAAGCAGAAGCAGCATAGAAATGGGCCTCTGAGGTTGCAGAACTACCAGACCCTCAACCCTATGAAGAAAGTGCAAAAGCACGTTGGCTGAAAGGATGGTATAAAAATAGCAAGGGAAAAAAAAACTGTTTAATTGCAGTATGAAAATGTAACACCATGGTTAAGATTAGCCATTCCTAACTGGCTAATTCAAAATAAATGAGGCAGTTACAGTCCAAGCGTCCACACAGGTTTCAGTAACAAAAGAACCATCCATGTGGTGTTTTTCCTACGCAGCCTTCCTGGTTTCTACAGCACTGAAGTGTCATTCTGCACCATATCCCAACTTTCAGCACAGGCACGTACATATATCACTGCTTTAATCTTTTTCTTTTTGTGTTTTCGAAAACGGAGGTGTTGTCCAACTGTAATTCACCTTTAAAAAATCTAATAAAGGCATTTGTAAAAGTTTTTTTTAATTATTAACAAATTTTCAGTCATCGCCAATTTTAATTACAAGTAATTACAGTTGGGACTCCTTGTATTCTACAGAGGTTTAAGAAAGAGCGCTCGCCAATCAATCAATGAATCAATGGATCAATTATCTTTGCAATATTCTTGCTGATCCTTGCATTGAAAAGATGTCTTGATGTGGGTCGGGCTGCTGATGCAGGTTGTCTGCGTGGTGAGTATATGGACCTCCACACACAGCTTTCCATTCTGCTCATGTTTCTGTGCAGATCGACACACCACCATCACATAGAAACATCTTTAAATATGTGTGTTACAATTATCAAGTCAACAAGCTGCTAACTAACCCTGGATAACTGAAAGAGATACCCAATAAAGTATACTATTGTCTACCACCTTTGAGGATACCTAATACTGAGGTCTTAAAGTTTCCCCACTGTAATGTTTAGCTGTAAGGCATGAGCGATCAGAAAAAACGGGCTGACTCTTAGTGCTTGAAATGAGGTTTTACCACTATCCGCTTAACGCTTTAAAAGGAACTGAGGGGTGGTTTGCCATAGTTGTTGCACTGGTACCCACGGAACCGGTCAGTGGAAAGCAAGACAAATCTTCACTCACAGTTCTGTAAGTCTTCTCCATCCTCAGTAAAAGTAATAGGGGATTTTGTAAATCGGATCAATCCTCTTTTCAAAGTAGGAATTGAATCAACTTCTAGTGATATTGCAAAATATATATATATATTTTTGCAGGCATTGTGAGGCGTTGAACAAGGCTGTGTATGTCCTCTCATGCACAGTGTGGTAATAATCTCGCTTGCAGGCGAGTTGATTTTACTAGAGAAAGAGTGCAGCAAAAGAGCAGAGGAGAAAAAAGAAAAAAACTAAACAATGGAAATTACTAAAAAAGTAAAGAAATCAGCAGAGAGGGTTAGTGTTTCCTGGAGGGAATGTTTTTGTCCAAGACAACACAGCGAGTGGCTTGTATTCTCTGTACTCGCAGTTTGTCTTTTTGTTTGTAAAAAACATTTAAACATGATCAATATATGCTCAGCATAATGAAACAATCACCACCATTCAATCAATACATTGATAATCAATGCCAGTGCTTGCTGTCATTAATACTTTGACACTTTGCTGTAACATTTTCCTGCACAGTATTTTGCAATGAACAATTTGCATGAAGGCTGTGTGTTTGTAATGTTTGTGCAATGAAAAGGACTGTCATAATTAACTCTTCTGTTCTTTATGGCCATGTTATTATTATTTATTTCTTAGCAGATGCCCTTATCCAGGGCGACTTACAATAGTAAGCAAATACATTTCAAGTGTTACAATACAAGTAATACAATAAGAGCAAGAAATACAATATGTTGCTGTGTATAAGGTCTTCTGCAGAAACCTATTAGTCTGCTGTTAATAATTTACTCTATAGAAATATAAATTGGTCTAGCAGCAAGAGTGTGCGGGAGGAAGGAGGTAAACGAATTAAAAATGAAGCACAGTTACCAGGAATGGAAAGGCACTTGATTAAATTAAAATAATAATAATAAAAGCAGGTGGTTTTCTCGCTCTCTTAGCTCCCCATTGATATCCGTCTTCCTGCCAAAACCATTATATCACCCTTATTGGCCAGATATGCTCAGCAGTGCAAAGTCTGCAACCCTGAGTTTTTTTTCACCTTTTTTCTAAATTGAATTAAAAAAAGCAATGTCTTTACTTTGTTCACCTTTCCAAAACAATACTCTGTTCAACAGGATTAGAACATTTATCATTTAAGACAGGAATGAAAATCAAGTTTTCAATGCATGTTGATCATTAGGGTATTGTAGTAATTCTAGAAGAAATGAAGTGTGATCCTTTGACAAATATTTGGACAAGAAGTCTTTCTTTGTGACTTCAGTCAAAACTTGTAGTTGAATTATTTGTCTAAGACTTGTACTGGAAAAATATGGCCCATATGATTGAAGTTCATATTTGTGTATTGCATTAATCCTTAATGTGTACTGGTGTACAGTACAGGTCTAGCAAAGATAATTCCAATCAAAACTGGGACCACAGGGTCAGGGTTAGGGTTACAATATGACTCCATGTGCATTGCGATGTGAGCTGAAAAGCCTTTCCCAAACTGCCCTAGTGTTCATGGAGTCATATGGGAACCCTGGAGCTATTGTAAGTTTGCCAATGGCACTTATTGAAATTCAGAAAAAGACCATTAATCCAGCTTTATCCCTGCAGTGTTTTTACCTTCTCTTTATAGATGGATATTCAAAGGTAATCAGATATTTTAGGATCACCGCTCCAGCTGCCAAGTTGTCTGTGAGGGACAGGAGCTTGGCATTTGTCCTCATGCATCTTCAGCTCAGATGCTAAAAGGCAGTAGCATGCCAAGGTAGCAGCTTGCCCAATTCACAGGGTTTAGAGGAACATGAAACTGGGAAAGGTGGATTCATGAACTGATCCGTATTACCGTATTCATTATTCACCCTGTATGCCTTCTGCACAGGAAATGACTAACACAATGCCTGGAAAACTAAAGAGCGAAAATACGAGTGACCTCGCTTATTACACCTCTAACCCTCCAACAGACTTAATTTGCTACTTGGTGACATAGGGGAATCATATAGGTAAGGTGGTAGAGGGGGCAGGGTTAATGTATATAGGCACTGTCTAAATAAGAGATCTAAAATACCTTCTGGGATTTAAAAAAAAAAAACTACTTAAGAACCACGATTTAATTAGGTAAACCGTAGTTCAGTGTTTCATTGTTTATTGCTGCTTAGAAACCGTTGTTCTTTATTCAAGTAAACTTCAAGAGACAAAGCTTTTATTGCACGTGTTGTATTGTTTTAATTGCCTCAAGTGTTAATTTCAAATAGACGTAGAGCACAGATAAAACACAACAACTGCATTAGTCCTGAAACTAAAGTTGTATATTTGTGTTTCAGAATTTACCAGATAACTAAACATTAGGAGAACTATGCAGTTCTGTAATACTGACACTGCTGAAAATGTATATGGTACTGTGCTGTGTGGATTGCTGCTCTGAATTTAGAACTTAATCCAAGGTCTTATTTAGATAGGACAGTCAACGCTTTATCTGAAGGTAGCTGCTGCCTAGGGCATGGCAAATGCATTCAGCAGTCTGTGTATCTCAATCCATTGATTTTCAGAAAAATAATTACATGTCCTGCCATTTCTCATCTTACTGGCCCGCAGTATGCGTGCGTACTCTGACGAGGCCCTCGCTGTAATAGCCAGCAGAATGAATCATGAAAACTGCTGAGCATATCAAAGTGCGTATGACAAGATTGTGTTGAATCAGTGAAACGGGAGCCAAAATGTAATAAAATATTGAATCGGACATACTCATTTACATATTTCATCTGTGTGTTATGAAAACTAGTGGAGAATTGAAATGGGGAGGATGGAAGATACAGCTATGAAAAGGTTTCGAGCAACAATGTTTTGTTGAACTTCTTGCTGTGTTATATATTCATGGCATGCTGGTCCTGTAGACCTTTCATTAATTGCCAGCACTTCATATTGCTTCTGAAATGTTTTGACTAAGCAGAATGTTTTAATCGAAATTAATTGACTCCGTTTAAAAAGGTAACATTTTTCCATAAAAGAAATGGGTCATAAAATTAAGAAACAAGTAAAGTGCTTGTATTGAAACCAAATCTGTTTTAAACCGGTGAAAGCTTTAGAACTTTTTTTTTTTTTTAAATACATATGCTTTTACTGTTTCACACTATTCTTTTAAACACTACAGCAAATATACTATTATTTTCAGAAAAAAACCCTGCTGTCCGTCTATCACATTCTACATGGGAAACACCATAACCAACTATGATTGAGCACCAGTCTTGCACCAAAACTGTATCATGCTCCTACTGATGCTGCAGTTTGGATTTGCCTAGAATCCGATCAACACTTGATTTTATACAAATATGTTTTACCTATCAGGTGCTATAGAGACTTCAAGTCAGAGACTCCACTTTTAAACAATGCTATGCTTTCACGCCTCTCCAGATAATCCCCAGCAAAATAGAACAAGAGAGGAAAATGAACAGCTTCAGGTGCACTTCCACAGGGGATGTCAGGCCGACCAGCAAAGCTGTAGTCAGCAACAGAAAGACCCTAACAGATAGAATATAAAGAAAGAAAAAGGGACGAGTTGTGCCAATGCCATTTACAGAACGAATTCACTTTACTGCCTCTGTTTTAAGATGCCATTTCCTGGTAGTGTGGTTATCTTTCAAGCATTACACCACACACAGGGATAATACAAGTTAATCCCACGGGGGGGATTATCCTCCACACAGGTGATGTGTTTTCAAATATCCCCACATGAGCTGTGCCTGCCAGTCCCTATCTGCAGCGAGCAGTGGAAGTAGATCACATTTCTAAAGATCAGTCACAAGGTATTAAATGCATTATGTCCCTACCTCCCTTACTGATTGTTTAGGGCCTGCCTTGTACAGATAGTGTAACTTGGAACATTTATCACAGCCTTCAGAGGGAGACATTAATCATAGTGAGTGTCAGTCACTGGGGAGGTTCTGAAGCAGATTAAATCACAATTTAAATGCATATGGTCGGACTAAAGTGGCAAAGGAAAATAACTTGGACCTGCACACATTTTGTTCGCAGCTCGCTGGTTGCTGAACACAAGGCAGACTAAAGCTCAGGTAAAAGTTTGAAAAGTTTGCTGTCAAAGTTTGCAGAAAGTTCAGGCTGTGTGGGTGTCCTGCGTGCTGCAAGGACTGGAGATGTCTGCCCCCTTAGCACTTGTTAGAGCAGTACCTCCAATAGACTTTTTCTGTTCAAGATACTTTTTCAAAACAAATAAAGAAAATAAAAAGCCATAGCCTGTGCACCACTGTGCAGCTTCACAAAGGCGTGCTCTGCCTACAAGCAGCAACTAACTCCCAGCCCCTGCAATCATTAGCTTCATACAACCCTAACATTGCTGTTATAAATACAGCCAGTGGCTTTGTGCAAAATGAATACATACACAAGAAAGAATACCTTTTTTATACATACAAACATATGCAAAACAGATGCTAGTTGCAAACAGCCACAACTCTTAATAAATGTGTCCATTAAAAAAAAGATGTCTTTCAACGCATCCCAATGTTAGGGAGTAATTAACAGCACTGCCTACATGAAGTGACGTTCAGCAGCTTGCTGGACCATCGCCATCTCCGTTCTGCACCTGTTATGTGCTCGGGTTATAGCACTGTATATAATATACTATGGTGTATTTGATAGGGAAGTACAGTATACAAGGTATGCATCATGAAGCTGTTCTGTCATGCACTGGAGCAGTGTTGTATGATTAAAAATAAGCCCATCAGTACTAAAATTGAGCAAGTTATTGAATGAGAGAAGCGTTGAGTAGAAATGCTGTTTATCCTTGGGATTCTGATTTTCAAAGCCTACTTATTACTTGAATAATAAAATAGCTCTGTTTCACCGAAACAAAAGAAGTTACAAACAACGCTCTCAGTCATATTTCATCCTGTCTTGCTGTGTTTAATTAGAAGCTGGAGGAAAGGGAAGCACATTCTGTTCCTCTTTTGTCCAGGGCAGGCAGTTATTATTCCGATCATTAAAGGGCCATTCACAACCTATTAAAAATGTCTGAGTGTCTTGTAAAAACGCAATTAAAAGAGATCTAATCATCTGATTATGTTTGACAGAGACGCACTGAGGTTCCTGCAGGTCTGGTTAGACATGTTTGTATTAACCTTATTAGAACACAATAACGTTCAGGAATGAGAAGAGACCAAGCAGCCCATCAATGCTCCTCCGATTCCTGCTGTAGTAGCTGATTATACTCCTCATTACTGCCATAAATGGAACTCGTTTCATTTGGACCCTCTTCAGAACTTTCACTTTCTTCTTTTGGCCAATCCATTGTCGTTTCAAAATTCTTAGAATGTTGATTGCTTTGCTGGAGAGAACCTCTTTATGATACGTTTAAATACAATTCTATTCTAAATAGAAAGCTGTTCCTCTGCTGCACATGTTTGTAAATGCTATGGAACGCTTTAAATTCAGCTGAACAATAAGTTGTGAACGTAATGCATGCTCCTGATTGGTTGGCAGTAGGCAGAGGTTATAAATAGGTGCAGCGTGTTCGTTTAGCTCCAGAACACTCCAGAACTAGAAAGACACTGAACTGTAGAGAGCCTATCGTTTGGAGAGCTGTTGTGTAGAGTTGTGTAGTGTAGAGAACACTGCAGGGTGATGCACACATGGCATGTGTGAAAGAGGGAATCTGACCGACTTTGATAGACTGTTTGCCAGGAGCGTCTGTATCTTACATTGCTCAAATTACAGAGGAGCAGTCACTAAAGGGGTGGCGCTGTGAGCCATGCTTCACAACAGAGTTCCACCCCCAACATCCCTGAAGGAGTTAGTGGTGGTAATCACATCCCAACGACACTGTTACAGCAGCCATTCCTGTACCTGCAATACACCTGCAGAGTCACAGCAGTACATGACAAAGGCACCAGCCGAAACGTTTGTCTGCTTGACTTGAGGTTTAGCTTATTAAGAAAGAGGCACTGTACAGGTGACTAGCTGGGATTAGAGCCGCATCATTCCCCTGTCATTCACCAGGAGGTTTATGGAATCAGAATCCTCAGTATACAATTATTGTTGTCACTTTTTTTAAAAGCACTGCATTTCCAGATTTCTGCTTTTGACGTTGTCAATCATGCTTTATGTCCCAAAGGCTGTAAACAAGGCTTTTGATATACCGATATCTTTTATGAAGACTAAGACCAGGATTTCATTTTTCATCTTCTGTGGCTTCGGCACCACAATACTTTTTCTTTTTTCATTTACCAAAACAGTAATTGCTACAATTAGTTCTGGAAAAGGAATATTGTGAGAAATATATTGTGCAAGTTTATATTAGATCTTAAGCAACTGGGTTTCAATCAACCCCTATTATTATGGTGGAATGACCTTCCTACAGATGTCAGGACCGCCCAGTCCCTGACCACATTCTGGCGCCTCCTTAAGACTCACCTCTTCAGACAGCACCTGTACTACTCCTCTGTTTTTCCCCTGGGACACTATCACTATGCTGTACTTAGAGTACTGTAATCTGCCAAGTGTTTAATCTGTATTATTTTGTATTTAATCATATCCTGATGTAACAATCACTGTCACTGTTATCTGCTGTATTATTGAATTGTATTTTGTCACACTTGTACTTGCTTGAACCAGTCATTGTATTACAATAGCTCTTATTGTATTATTACTTGTATTGTAACACTTGAAATGTAATTGCTTATGATTGTAAGTCGCCCTGGAGAAGGGCTTCTGCTAAGAAATAAATAATAATAATAATATTATTAATATTATAATAATAATATTATAATATAGTATATATAGGGAGAGGTGAAGGAACTTAAGCCTCTATCAGTGCCAAGTACTGATTGATGATAATGAAGTTGTAGAATCTAATTGATAGGTTCATGTATTGATGCGTTGCTGCAGTGTAATGAAATACAGTGATATCCCATTACACCTGTATATCATATCACAGCGAAATGAATACACTTAATAAGGAAGTCGCTGACAACCATACAAATCTATTATATTTGAATGCCACATTTAGCAGGCTAGCACAATTTATGGAGATGGAAAATGGCTTTTCATTATTTACCAGAACAAGTTATTTACAAAAAATAAAAAAAAAACAGTTTGCACAATAAAGTAGGGAGGATAAAAGGTGTAAAATAATCCACTATTTTGAGTGCTAATAGGCAGATTACCATCGATTCAATACTTCCAGTTGCATGCCTCTTAAAACAGTGCTCTACAAAACAGTTCTTGTGCTTGTAATGAACTCAAGCTACTCTAATACATAGGGAGAGGGACCATGCAGGACCAGAGGAATTCAAATTCCATTTTCAGTGCTATGTTTATTAATATGCCTGGCTATTCTTTACAATGCTTACCTACACTTTGCAATGATTTGACTATGCTTTAATACACTATATTACGCCATACTTTTACCAGGGTAAACTTTTATAAGGATCTCTTCAGTCCCGAGCAGTGTCTCAGGCAAGCTCACAGACTGGTAAAGACAGGTATTGATAATGACTCAGTATTGATTCAGCCGATTCCAGAGCCATGCAACAATTGCAAACATTTTAAAAACGCATAGGGAAGGTGGAAGCAAACCCATTTTCTCTGCATTTGTACAAGGTTACCGAGTTGTGTGTGTGCGCCATAAATATTCAAAGTTGTTTTTAAAGATTCATGGCTGTCATAGTCCAAGCTTTTTAATTTCCACATTATAAAGAGGGTGTGCATGATCCTGAATTTCTACTGCACTGTGTTTTGATCAAATAACATAAAGCTTAGCTGTCAGATTTTTCACTGTTGAGCGATGAGGTTTAGTGCTGGAATAATTTATAGAATGATCTGATTCTAGGGCATTGAGCTGCTAGCTTCAATATCATGCAGTAGAAGTTTTAATGCTGTGTCAAGAAGTGTTTTATAGCAACTGAAAACCGAAGACCATAGTGAGAGTTTATCACAATGAAAACACAACTAATTAGATTGAACAGGCTCCCTGTTATACTTGTGTTGGTACCCTTGCAATATTTACTGTTGTTAATTCATATTGAATATAAAAATGCAAGCACGCACAAGCTGCTAGCTGTCCTTCATCGGTTACGCCAGGCTGGCTGTTTACATTGCAAAGCAACAAGCGGATATATATATATATATATATATATATATATATATATATATATATATATATATATTGTGACGATCTGCGTTCCTATCCCAGGCTTTGCTTCAATCAGACACTTGACAACCAGGTGCAAGGAAACGCCGTAGCGTATGTTTATTATTTACAGACTGAAAAAGAAAATAAAGAAAACAAAACCTAACCCAGTCTCGGGTCCTAACTAAACAAATCGTTCCCTACCTAATGACGGGGCAGGCTAAGCCTGTTACCTCGTCCCCAAAACCCAAATCGTAATCCAAATACCTTTCCAAAATGTCGTTAACCAGTTCTCGCAATATGAATATTCTTTTTCCGTGTTTTTACTCTCCCACTCTCCAACTCGGCTCCTACCATCACCCTCTCCAAAACACTCACCAAACAGACATTTTAAATGGTAACCAATTATATTATTAAACAATTTACAGGTCATGAAATTGGACAATTAATTTGACCTGGAGCCAGCCTTGACTCCAGTAGCTTCCACCTGGTCCTATTGTCCCCCAGGTATTGTCTCTGCATAATATTAAACATTTATTTTTGATCCCAAGCACTTTACATTAATTCCCTTGTTTACCATCCAGTTGGTTTACGTTGTCCTCACATTTGTACATTTCTTTTAACCAATCTCTCACAATATATATATATATATATATATATATATATATATATATATATATATATATATATATATATATATATATATATATATATGGCATGTTTCAAGATGATCATTTTATTTACCAAGAAGCCTGCAGTGGCAAAAGGCCTCTTCAGTGTTGATGAACTGTGAGCTTGTGCTGTACCTGAGCGAGTGCTCCTTGTGTTTTAGCTGACGTTTCCAGTTTGTCCTGCGATTCTCCAGGGCTAAAAAAGCCTGTTTTATTGTGCATTTCAAATCATTGGGCTGGATCCTCAAAGCTATTAAATTGTTCATATCTTTGTATCAGACCTGTCTCCTTGTGTCCCAATGCAGTCCCAATACCTGAGTCGCTGTATTAACATGATTTATCGGTACGCTACCCCTGCAGCAAGTTTCATCTGTTATTAGTCATGTTTCATTTCTAATATTCCCAAAGCTCTGATGGGGAGTAATGGTCTGTGTTATACTGATAAGTCAAGTTCATGCAGATTCTCCAGTTCAAAAACACGAAAGACTGGATATCTTGCCGCCTCTCAGAGCAGTAATTAAACCATCCGAAAATTAAGCAGATTCACAGGATGGTAAATCAGAGTCGGGTTAATAATCACAATCTGAATGGGCCAGGTTACATCATTTGATTAAAAGCACTGAACGCAATCACAATCAATGCATGTGTTGTCTTTGCATCACTGAAGTGCAGTGTCTTGTGCAGTGTTTAGATCATGGCTGAGCGTGTATTTGATTTCTGCAGGCGATACAATATAATCAGTCTTTAAATGAAATAATTAAAGTGGTGTGTTCTATTCTGGAAACCAATCAATCCTACTATAATTATTGTAACAAATGATTATATGCTATCTGCTAGGCAATACAGGCTATGCCACACTGTGGATGTCACCCAACGAAGAGGTTGGAAACGGGTTCTGTGTATAATATGAAGCAGGCCAATCCATCTTTGAAATGATCTAAATCGTGCACAAAATAAATGATGGGGCTTTAAAAATGTATGTTACCCTGTTACCTTAGTAAAGGAGAAGTTCTTCGGAGACCTGCACCATATTGCATTACATCATCTTCATTATGGAGGTGTTGGCTAGGCTGCATGCTATCTCAATACACTGGAGTAAGAATGCATCGCTTCGGAGGCTTAATGCTTTCTTTACAACTCAAAGATGGGACACAATGGCAGAGAAATTCAGAATGTAATCTTTTATGCTAATTCGTCATGGCATTATTTATCTCCACCATCCTCGGGCAAGACACTGCCCTTCAATACCCAGACTTGAACGCTGTCACAATATTGGAGGAGAGTGTATAGCTACAGTATAATCCCATGTTGGGCTTGTCAGAGAGGTACAGCATCATTGTTAATGCCAGCCTCTGTAAACTGCACTCTACCCTCTAACAACTCATAAACAAGCTCTAGCACTGATATCAACGATTCACTGCTGTATTAAAGCAAATACTTCATTAATAATGAACGTGGTGGGCGTATGTTTTGGATTAAAGCTACGTGGGATGGCTTGGCCTGAAGCAAATCCAGGTTTAAAAGCACATGAAAGGGTCCTCGCTGTGCCGGAGTTCAGTCTGCATATAGGACTAGATGGCAGTCAGATACTGCGCAGTGTTCTGACAGCCTTCGGTCTGCATGCAGTAGCAGGATACAGATCTCATCCTTATTTACATGTAATATTCATTTCACAAGCCAAGCCTCAGGCTTTCTATTTCAGCGGTGCAGTAAAATTGTTATGCATATTATTACTTTAATTTAAATGTATTTAATTCAGATTTTTTTAATATGTAAAAACGGCAGGTACACAGCCTATCTGGACCGCTGGTAGGAACAGTCTAAAACATATATGTAAGATGACTAGATCACTGATCACATATCATATCAAGCACAAAACGGAAGGATTGCCTGTTCACAATAGCATGCACACTACCTGCGGAGATCAGTTAAGCTGACCCATAAAGACAGGGAAAGCAGGAATATCTGTGGCACAGTGGGAGATTGTAGACTGCATTACCGTGTAAAACGATTCGAAAGTGAATGTCAATCTTGCAGAGCTTCTTTTGTGGAGTGCAATTAAATTCCAGGTCTGTGGGAAAGCGCTTGTCTCGGAGTTCATATTCCTGGCTTGTTGGCACATCAGCATCGAGGTGTAATCCCCTGCCATCCCCACACTGACCTGCCAGCAGATTCTACTGCTGATAATGCATAATAAAGCAAACTGAAAACACTCTATTATATATCCAGTGCACAAAAATGCCTTCTGTATACTGAAAACTAACATTAATTAGTTGTTAGAACTTAATTACAACTTATATCTTTCTTACCAAATTTGGTATGAATAAAAGGCATTTGGCATTTGAATCGATCTTTTCAGCTTCCGCTCCTCCCTCCTTCCGCTGATTGTCAAGTAGCAGCCTGGTGAATGACACAATAACTAACACAGTAACTATAGAGTATGCCATCACTTTGAACTCCCGAGGTCAGAAAACTATAAGCCAGACATAATATGAGACGTGACAACATAACCCAAAAATATAAAGAGCATTTTCACATGAAGAGCAAGGTCTTCTCTATCAGCCTTGCAGCTCATGCCAGATCACTTTCAGCGAACAAGTGGTTTTCCGTAGAGCTGCTGCTTGCCCTGGAATTCTACATGGCTCTGCAATGCATTATTAAAATGCATGCTTAAAAGAGTTTGAGCTACTTTCTAATTCAAATACAGTGCTACGGCAATGAAGCTGTCAGCTTCTAGAGCACACGTTGTATAAATGCTTTAGTAAGTATAGGGATCCTGTTATAGGAATTGCATGACATGTTCAACATTCCATGGAACCTGTTCAAGAGGCCCGTTTTCAATAGAATCACTTTTTACTCACGATACAATAACAGAGCCAGGGCAGCAAAGCTAATTCCCCTTTCATTATATCAGTGCAAAACTGCTTGTCTGTAGAGTGATGATCCCTTGAATATGCAGATTGCTCTGATGTCTATGTACCCTACAGTATTTGTGACTGCGGTTTTTTCTCTATCTCGGGGTGGATTGAATTTCAAAAGCAATATACAATGATTAGCTCTAAATCTCCGGGGTCTTGTTCGGAAAGGAGGAAAGTTGAATTTAAAAGCGGGGCTGGGCGACGTGAAACCCAATCACAGGTTTAATCCCAGCCCAGGTTGGGTGGGTGAATTAACTTGAAAAAGCTGAATAAAAGGTTACAGCCTAACATTCCTGGATGCCAGGGAGCGTTTAATGCACACAAGTCATTTCCAGGAAGTGCCACATGTTTGCATCTTTGCAGCTTTAGGAAAATAAGAGGTTCACAAAATATAAAACGGATGTGTTGTTCAAAGTTCAATTGATCATGTTTAAACATTTTAATAAACTTTTAATTTAACATAATGAGGCTTGCATGAAAATCACACGTTTCCTTCTTGGTTATTTATTGCCAACTTCAGGGCTGATTAATTAAAAGACCTGTAATTTAACACCAACTCATTCTAATGTGGGACTCAAAATCTGTTTGCATGCAAGTACTGACGAAGGTCGCTGAATTCAAGATTAATCGTAAGTCACTTTTAATGAGAGGTGATTTAATTAATGGAACAAACATTTAAAAAAGATGCAAATCAGTGTGAACATATAAACCCATAATGTCAGAGGGGGGGATGATAGATGTAGTAGGTGAAAGACACAATCCTCTTTCTATTTAGGAAGCTTGCAGGTTACACACACTCAACAAAACAAAAGAAATGACAGCATTTGCTGCTTATTAAATATCATCAGAAAAGACTGCTCGATTTGCCTGGCATATTATGATCAGGTTTTGAATACCAACAGTTTTGTTTTGTAGTTTTTATACAAAAAAAATAAAAAATACAAGATTTGTTTAATGCTTCTTTAAAGATGTCCACATTTTCATTGTAGCTATGCTAATTGTAATTATGTTTAAGTACACATGTATTTACTAAGTGACTAGTATGTAAATACACAGCAATTACAAACACTTTATATTAAGTGTTAAGAGGCAAATTCCTACTTCCAGAAGAGATGGCAAAAGTGGATGATTCTGAGCATTGCTACCCAGCAGTGTCCCACCTTGCACGACACAGCAACCATACTAATGGGTGCCTCTGCTATCTGCATCTGCAAATTCAAATTTCAAGTGAATTCATGCAAATCCTCAGCCTCCTAATATATAAAAAAAACAAACTGAACTGGAATTACTTCCTCATTAAACATGCAGGTCACAGATCTAATTAGTAACGAACAAGGAAAGAAAGCACTGTGTTATTCATATTATACTGCAGATACATGACTAGATTTTGCTCACATCTTCAATTCCAGGTTTTTTGGTTTTTTTTACGGTGGGGTTTAAAGTGTTGCAATCATTATTGAATCAGATGCATCAAAGATGTATGAAGAGAATGTTAACAACTGTGTGTGCTTAACGTAACGTTTTGGACAAAAGCCCTGCTTCAGCTGTGTCGAAAGAAGACAGGCTTTTGACCGAAACGTCCTGTAATAAATAATTTTGTATTCATTCAAACCTTTTGTGTACATCCAAAAATAAATCTCTTCTTTTTTGTACACGGCAGTTATGCCTTCATTCAGAATGTTGAAAAAAACGAATCAGGAAACAGCTTTAAATGTAATTGCAGTGCCAGTACTGGACAATACAGACCGTGCAATGAAATCGCGTTGAACCGAACTACGCATGTGCAGCTTGAAATAAACTGTCCCAGAGCGGTATGCTTCACCACTCTTTACGCCAGACTACAAATAATATAAAGAGGACAAGTTCACAGTGTTGCAGGTCCTCTTTTTTATGGTAGTGCAGGTATGTCAGGGTTGCTATCTCAGAAGAAATGTTTGTTTGTTTTTTAGTTCACTGCCTATTTCAGCTGCCTGTTGCGTACCCTTTCATAACAGTTTTCACGGCTTTTTCCGTGCGTGTGAAATTCAGCAGGAAGATGAACCTGCTGACACACAATCCCGCTTGATTGAAAGGGAGCCCCGGCGAGGGGCCCCTTGCTGCTCTGCCTTATTGTCACAGAATATACTCTGTGATGCTGTCTTTATTTCATGAGTGGGAAGAAAGAGCAGACGTCCCGACAAGATCTCCCCTGCCAGCATCTCCCTGCACCGTCTGGCCTCCTGCTACTGCAGGCCAGAGGAATACACTCCCTGCGGCTGTTTGTATAATTCTGGGCTCTTCTGGTCCCTACTGATTACTCATTCCGAAACTACATTGCCATTGACCCTGGGCCACCTTGGTCCTATCTAAGGACAGCCATGGGCTTATACATTAGGGGCTCGTGAAATGTTTATCCACAGAGTAGAATGTGAGTTTCCCAACACACCGTCACTCTCTGTGTGCAGAAGCGGAACGCGTCATTCATGCTCCTTTGTTGATCCACTGAACTTTTGACAGCCACAATGTTTAAAGTGGTTCACGCAGACAGATGCTGGAAGTTACGTGCAGCTGCATGGCTCTCACAAGCTGTTACAGCACTCTCAAAGGATTCGAAAGCTAGTGTACCTATTTTTTTGTAATTATATTAGCGGATCAGATTACATGTGAATGTGATAGTCTGGCTCTGAGGGCTCAATGTGTAATTTAATTTAATAATCTACAGTACAAAGTTTAAGCAACACTTGTTTCATAACAGAACTGGAAAGTAATTGAAGCCTGAACCTGCAGGGTGAGAGGAGTGCTGCTGAATGAATCAATTAAACGCATATCTTGCTGAACAACAAGGAGTCTGTCCCTTTCGGCCTTGATGTATGGCAGGTGAAATATCGATTCTGCTGCAGCGGTTCCCTAGATCTGCGTGTGTATTCATTTAATATTCCTCCCTGTGCAAACTGGAGGTTCACCTCGCCAGTGGCAGAGTGTAGGTGTTTTTAGTTATTGCCGGATGTAAATCAAGTGATGTTATTTTTTGATTAACAGATTGCTGGAATAGATCGCTCATCTTGAACACATTGCCTAGACTATGTGTTAACATTTCCCTGTCTCCATACATCTTATAGGCTGTAACACCATCACCCCCACACCCCAAACGACAGAACTCAGTATGAAGGCACTCGCTGAAACGATGGTCGGCTTCACTTAGGTTCTCGTAAGTGTGACCTTTGACTTTAGTTTTTTGAAGTTATTAAGGGTGTGCGGATACTCGGACTCGCAATTGCCTTTTATCGTCAGGTATTAAAGAAATCCGTTCATTAATGTATTGATTACAAAAAAGCTGTCCTTCCCTCATCTTTACAATTGAGTACCAATCACTGGCAAATAACTTTCGCACTGGGTGTTTTAAAATCCGATTGGAAGCAAATTTTCTGCCGTACTGGGGCCATAAACTGAAAATGAATGAAAGAGCTACCTTCAAGAAAATGTGGATCAGTGAACTCTCACCTACAGACAGTTCCAGACAAAGGAATTTGACGATGTCTAACGTGTCAATACAATTCACTTCTGGCCCCCGATCCACAGAACACCCGAAACAGGGGGTGGGGTGACTTACGATCCACAGAACACCCCCAACAGGGGGTGGGGTGACCTGCGATCCACAGAACTCCCCCAACAGGGGGTGGGTGACTAGCATCTATGGGAAAGGAACGGGGCGTTGCTGTGCTTTATCAGCAGTTCTTTTCATGCCAGTAATGCTTGCTACCAGATGATTTACCCAGATCATGATTGATGAAATGGCAGTCTTGGTTTTGCTCAGGTCAGCAAAGCAATATACGATGCCCTTTGGCAGGTTTGGAATTATTGTGGCTGATCCTTTTCGTAGTGCATTCCTCCGACCTTTCTCTTCTTTCTCGTTCTCTCAGACCCCATGAGGAAACCTTCCACAGTGTGACATTTCACGGGTGTTTAAAGCACTGCAGGGCTGCGAGAGGCGAAACCTGTTCCCTGTGAAGTGATAACGATGAGGGCCGCCATTAGATGCAGCTCCTTTGCTACCCACAACAGAGCTTAGTCACGGCTTCAGCAGTGCCCAGCTTACATTGCTTTGAGTTCATTTAAGAATTTGTGTGCAAAGACTGCTAAATGTATCACAGTGCCTTATGGATTATACTCGGCTGTTAGATTTACAACCAACTTATTCTTCCTGTTTTATCTACATCGATGAGATCCTATCACAATCATACCCTTAACTGCTTGTATCTATCGTAAGCACAGGCATAAATGTAGCTTGTTTCTTTAAAAGTTACCTGTAGAGCTGTACCAAGAATTCAGTTGTGTTCAGATGCATGCAGGTTGGGTAGTAGTGCATGTGTGTGTGTGCGAGTGCTGAATCAACAAGCAGAGACCAGGTATCTTTCACGTGAGTGTATTAGGCCAGTGTATCTGCACACACTCCTTGCTGTTACAGTTGATCATTTGCAGAAAAAGAAACCTGCAAATGAATGTATCTGAGTGGTGCTAATGGGAAAGCCACAGTTTTCGTTGCAGAAAGCTGGAGCAGACTTTAGCATTCTACGCATGTTCTGCTGAAAGTAACTGCAATTTCCTCCCCCCAGACTCACACCTGAGACTTGCCAGCAGTGCAGTACATTCCACTGAGAAGCTACCAGATCAAAAGCAGTCAGAAACGGCAGCTATCTCAGCTCTCCACAGCGCCTCAGAGTCGAGTGTGATTATGCGCAGGCATTGTAAATAATACAGTAATCACAAAGATCACTGACAAAGGAAATCAAACCGCTGGGGTCTGAATCCCCACCACTGAAAGAAGGTATTCCATTATTTTTGTTTTCTTGAATGATGACTCTGTTTTCAGCTTCACCGCAGCAGAACTAATGCAAAGTCCCTTCACACAAAGCAGGCCTGCAGTGCCAGCAAAAGCCCCCTCAGAACCAATTGTTTTTTATAACATAACCCAATTAGTTATTGAGGAAAAGGATGCTTTTAGGCAGTATATGTTACAAAACCAAGTACAGCAAATGGATTTAAAGCACACACACAAGTGCCACTGTAGGTACTCTGGAATAGAATGGTACTGCCTGTGTTATTACCTGACTTACCCCATGCAGCTGTGGTTCCATGTAACATGGGATCCGAATCTAAAGGCTGAGGTACAAATTATATCAAGCAACAGAATGTAATATAGGTAAGTATATTTAAACTATGAGTTCCAGATGTAATTGGTAAAATACTCTTGATACAGAATGCAATCTAATGCCAGCTGTTCTGCCAGTCTAAGCAGATCCTGATGCGAAACATACAGCATCGCTCTCTGACCCTCCCTATTCGATGGCGATATTACATCATTTTAAAAAGCCAAAGCAGATACATCATTTGCTGGGAAATAAAAAAATGCTTAAATGAATACAAAAAAAGACGAAGAAATACTTTCGGTGCTACAGTACAGTATGTGTTTGTATGAATCTATAGTGTATAGTAATGGAAATAATAATGAGAAAAAAAAAACTTATTTCAAACTATATCTGATGAAATATTTATGAGCTCCTGAAATGGTGAACCAGCCTGGGCAGCGCAGCTCCGTTGTTCCATAAACCATCACGTTTTATACCTCGGAAGCATGCATTTTTAATGGGACAGGACTTCAGGATCAACAGCTTTAAATACAAATGGATGTGTTGTGATGATTTATTTAGTCTCCAGAGGCCCATGGAAATAACCTGTAATAATCTGCACATGCTCAGATGCAATCAGTGTGAAATTATATTCACTGTGGCGCACAAGCAGAATGGGCATCGTGTGCCCTCTTCTGTCACACGCTCCTGTGAAGCACCACGGGGGTTCCACAGTCCAGGGGAAAAGTTTGCAACGGCAAAACCAATTATATAAAAGCACATTGACACACGTAGACTTTATAAAATCCAATGTTTCAACCTGTCTCACGTCAACCGAGGAGCACAACAGCTAACAATAGGGTCTGCCACGATTGGGATAGAGTCTGGCAAGGGACAGGGATCGGGATTGGATTATTATCCTTTTGTATACTAAAATGGCAACATAATCTTAAAATCAAACTGGTGCTGTGATCAGTGACCGCTAGAGGAGTGCTCGTCAGATCAATCAGCCCAGAGTTCTCGCCTGCTGGTTTGTTTAAGTGGAGGAAGCTGTGGGTTCGAGTTCCAATTCAACACTCCTGGGGACGATCGGTTTTTAGATGTGAATGGAAGCTAAGATCCATGAAAACAACAAAGGAGATGCAGATTCTCTGGTCTGAGAACCACATATTCGGTACTTTTTCTTTTAGCACAACCTATTGTAATTGATCGCTGGCCTTCTGCTGTCTCAAACAGGTCAATCTCTTCGCCCTGCCTGTCTGGTTTATTAGCAGATCTGCTTACATCACTGCGTAAGGAGTTTAATTGCCAGAGGGTTTAAAGACCCTCAATATACATGTACCTCACCCCCTGCCCTATGGTACAAACTGTTCATCTTTCTGTTAGCTCAATAATCAAATGTTAATACAGAACTGTGGATAACCAATTACCATGCCTAATGAGGGAGGATGTAATTTGCATCATAATTAGGGATATTAAGTTGAGAGAATAGAGTTTTGAACAGGACACAAAGGGACTGAGGTGTAAATAAATGATCAAGGTTAACGCTGTCACAAAGACTGTGACAGGGTCCTGTTCTGTACACTTACAAAGCAGACCGGAGTCGTGCAGAAATATCCTGCATGCAAGCATACAAGACAAATGTTTATTTGGAAACACCGGATTAGCAGACACCGTTTTCCTTTTCAATAAAGCCAATGGACTCCTGCAACAATTTCTTCATTCGAAGCTGATTTACTAGGCAGCTCTCTGTGTCCATAACATTGTGCAGGGAAAAATAATTAACTGTACCGGTCGTTGAATGAGTTCAGTTTTACAAGGTGATGTTGGTAGAAAACCTGAAATTTTGGCATGAGCCCAGATTCATTATTGCCAATTGTTTGCCACTATGTTTTAGACTTTTCATTTGAAAGATCAGAGCTATTGATTTACATGTTGTTAGAGTCAGAGTCATTCACTAGACTTTGATACCTGTAAATGCTTGCGCAATGGCATTGCTCAAAGCATCTACATTTACTGTGTCAAAAGCAGACTGAATACGTATGATTACTGCAGCTGCAACTTCTTTCTAATTTATCTGTCAGGTGCAGGACTGAGACTTTCACTTGCCTTGATGAGAAAAGCTTTTTTTCATTATTGTAAAGTAGAAGCTTGAGACACACCTGTACTAAGACAGTTTTAAGACCGGAGATTTGGACCACAAGTGTCTGAAATGCTTGACTGAAACATGCACTTAAGTAGCTTCATTTTAAAGTTAATGACTTTAGCTTCTCTCTCTTTATTGATTTCTTATGATGACACCAGGTAAGAAAGGGGATGGCACACTTTCTGACAGCAGAGGGATAAACTTAGAGTTATGATTACTGACAACCGAACAAAGCAATTCACAAAGATGTGTTTTTTTTTCCTACAGAGGAGTGGATTCAATTACTTCTTAAAAGGTGCTGCCTAAGAAAAGTACATTTAAAAAGACTGACTGCACTGCCATTTAAAGACACAGATTTCTACCTGACTGATCTGCTCAATTGAGAAAGCCTGCACTTCCAGAGCAGCGTGTTTGGGAATCCTTCAAGGTCCCTGATTTAGTTCAGAACACTTTTACTTGTCGAGGGGCGCTGTTGATGTGAACCAAGTGCAGGGAGGTTTTTATACCCAGAGGTGTTGTTTAAAGCACAGATGCAAATAAAAAGAAGGTTGCCAAAACCAGACCAGGTGTGTCACATGGCTTTCCTAGTTCAAAGAGAGGGGGGTACTCAACAGAAGATTGTTACACAAGGCAGCTCAATCATGCAGGTTATATACCGAGTCATGTGTTATAAGCTGTATATTACAGTAGCCACAGCACAGAACAGAGAAAGCTTTCACACTGAAAGCAATTACTCCATCACTGATGTGATTGATAAGAACGCTACCAAAAAGTACAGAACGTCCTCTAAAATGCCAGCAAGTCCTCCTTTGATGTTCTATCTACCGGCTTGAAGAAACCCAGCTTTCAATTTTCTGCATGTGGTTGGCATGCGGGAGATTTTAAGATGAAGAAAAAAGAGGCAGCGATTGTTTAGAGAATTTATACCTGCCAGCGAAAATTCTGTGGACTCTAGCAGGATCAAAGAAATGTGCACAACAAGTGACAAGGAACATTGAGAGAAATAATGCAACTCCCACTGTCGAAACAGTATGTGATTTGCATTTGTTTACAAGCACGCCTTCCTGCACGTACTGTTATTTATAAAAATAAAAATAAATACCTTTGAAGACGTGAAAGTGAGATTTCAGACATGATGACAGTGTGGTGGTGGTGGTGGTGGAGGGGGGGTAAGCTAACTACATCACATCCAGCCTTCATAATATACAGTTCCATACCTCAGTATGTCCAAGTCATTTTACAGAGCTCTTAGTCATTCCGAGCTTGTCACCTGAATACATTCCTGTTTCCATTTCAACCCCCGGTCGTTCCTACCAGCTGACTGAAACAGGTGCCGGTGCACCATCAGTACCATCAGGTAAAACTATAAGAAACGTTGATAAAATGCACATCACTAACATTGTTCGTCGTGACATATTCTTGAAGACCGAAGAGAGAAAGAACAAAATTGATCAGCGTAACAGTGTAAGCATTCTGAAATGCGTTTTAAGAGCGCTCCCTTTTGAAAACAGTTACCCTTGCAAAGAGTGTGCTGAAATAATAAGGAAGGAATAAGCTGAGCTCTAAAGCACCTGCATAGCTGTGAAAAGCATCCCTGACTACCAGCATTAGAAATGCAATGCAGCCCAGCAGAAGAGGCTACAGGGCTCTCGAAGAAATGACCTGGTTGCTGCAGCATTCCTGCTGGATACAGACCCGTCACACCAACAGCACAACGTGGAGTCTGTCACCCTTATGACAATCTTCATGTTTTTAATCTTATGTGTTCTTTATTTCTGTGAACAATGTCATGGACACTAAACTCATAAAGATCAAGGGCTCCCTCTGCTGTTCAGTGTTGACTGCGCACGGTTCTGTTCTGATTGGGGGGAGGGAGCAGGACTGATCACATTTTTATTTTGTTAACTGTTAAATCTTATTAACATGCTAACAAACGGCAAGTTAACCAGTTAGCCCATTTCTAAACTATTTTAATAAAGGTACATTATACAACCTGCTCTCACTTATAAAAACAGAACTAAAAATAAATGAAACCCAATGCACTAATATGACTGAAATTGAGAGGTGCTTACTATATAATATATATATATATATATCAGCTAAACGTGTTGGTAAGCTAGTTTTTAACAGCTAATAAACTGAAAAGCTGCCTCTTAAAAATAAAATATGGTGCATACTAATTGGGATCGGGAGGTGTTTGTGAAACAGAATTGTAAAATTATTAATGCGACAAAACCAAAAACCTCAGAAACCAATTACAGCAAATCCCCTGCACGTTTAGAGCAAACGCGGGACTGGTGAGCGGGGGCTGTCCGGATGAGAGTGTTGTTCACAGTTTGGATAATTTATTTGAATTTACTGGATATGTTATTCAGAAACCAAAGGTACCTGTTAGAAAATCCTTAATATGGTACACAGTGTCAGCAGGTTATGAATAAAATATATTAGAAAAATAGAAAACATCTTCTCATCTATTTATGTAATATTGTGTCGGTGGAGGGCCAGAATCTATTAACTATTCACAGTTCCTTCAGAAAAGCAACACAACTCAGTACTGAACAGGTTTCTAGAAATATCCAATATTTGAAGCCTGTGCCATGAGAGCAAATGATTAAAACAACTCAGTTACCACATGGCAGTGAATAATATCCATTGAGTTTCATTGGTGGCTTTTTCATAAAAACAATATTCCAGTTTCAAATAAAAAATAAAGGTCAGACCTTTGCACAGTGTGCCGTGCATAACAAAATACTTGAATTCCTAATGATGGCATGTGTGATTTTCTATTCCATCACTATTAAATTGTGTAACAATTTTTTTTTTTTTTTTTTGTTCCTGGGTAGTAAGTGTTATTTCCTAATTGCTTATGCCTCAAAAGTATAGAAAATGGCTATTATTCCCCACAAACTTTGCTTTTGTGACCAGGACAGTGATATTTTGAAATTTACCTATTTTCCAGAACATTCCAGATAGATTCAGTGCTGAGTAAACTTGGAGTAACTTCTAGAACTTTCTAGAACTTTCCAGTAATATAAATAGTAGTATAAATACAGGGGCCTTAAGCCCACCAGTTCAGTTTAGTTCCAGCTGGCTAAGTTGATACATATCTGCATTTGTCTGAGATGGCATCAAGGTCATAGGAGACTTCAAAATGGTGGCATTCCTGATGGGTCTCCAAGGCGGTTTTACCAAGTTTCCCTGCTATCTTTGCCTTTGGGACAGCAGGGACACCAAGGCGCACTACCACAGGCGGGACTGGCCACAGCGGACCGAGTTCTCTGTGGGGAGGAACAACGTCAAGTGAGAGCCACTGGTGGACCCCCGGAAGGTGCTGATGCCACCACTGCACATCAAATTGGGCCTTATGAAACAATTTGTCAGAGCTCTAGATAAGGAGTCGGCAGCCTTCAAGTACCTTCAAGACTTCTTCCCTAAGCTGTCTGAGGCAAAGGTCAAAGCCGGTGTCTTCGTTGGACCACAGATAAAGAAGATCCTGGAGTGCAATGAATTCCCCAAGAAGCTCACTAGTAAGGAGAAAGCGGCTTGGAACAGCTTTGTCGCAGTGGTTCGGGGCTTCCTGGGCAATCGCAAGGCCGAAAACTATGTGGAGCTGGTTGAGACTCTGGTGAAGAACTACGGCACAATGGGCTGTAGGATGTCCCTCAAAGTCCATATCCTTGATGCTCATCTTGATAAATTCAAGGAGAACATGGGAGCGTACTCGGAGGAGCAAGGCGAGCGCTTCCACCAGGATATACTGGACTTTGAATGCCGCTACCAAGGACAGTATAACGAGACTACATTTGGGGGCTGATTCGTGAAAGTGATTTACAGTATAATCGTAAATCTCGAAAAACTACTCACTTCTAAATCTTTTGTAGTCATTTTTCTATTACTTTAGTATAAATACATGTTAATTTGGATTCATATGTTGTTTTTTTCTGAACGAAAACACACAAATTCGCCCGTTTTCTCATTGGAAATAGGTAAATTTCAAAATATCACTGTCCTGGTCACAAAAGCAAAGTTTGTGGGGAATAATAGCCATTTTCTATACTTTTGAGGCATAAGCAATTAGGAAATAACACTTACTACCCAGGAACAAAAATTGTGTTACATAGTGATATTAAATAGATTTTGTTTTTACATCAGAAATCAGAATGCAAAACGAGGCAATGATATGACGGCTATTCTGGAAATATTTAATAAACCAATCAGTGTGCCTCATTTTATATATATATTATATATATATATATATATATATATATATATAAATTTAAAAAAAGACAAAAAAGAGAAATCATGTGCTAAGAAGCCTGTTATTAAACTATAACAGAATCCACGCGGGGGTTTTATTATCGGCCCTATCCTCAGGGACTCGCCATTAAGCAGCTGGCATTGGATTAAAAGGCTTCCCTTGGATTTTCCGATTCTTTTTAAAGTTCATGCACAACAAGGAAGTTAGTTTGCGTCACCTTATTGACCTGATCAATTGTATTCAGGTTCTAACTAACTGTGGAGAAAAAAAGAAAAAGAAAAATACATTTTAAAAAGCACAGCAAGGTTTGAGTAACATAGAGGGTTTGGATCCATTCATTCTGCTGGCATCGTGGATGTGGAAATTATACATGGCCTTTATATACTTGGCATATGGGGGATCCTGAAGGCCAGGAATAGAACGCATTGCAAGGAAGTACTGGATGTGATGTGATGTAATGTAATGTAATGCAAGTACTGGATGTGATGTGATGTAATGTAATGCAAGTACTGGATGTGATGTAATGTAAGTACTGGATGTGATGTGATGTAATGTAATGTAATGCAAGTACTGGATGTGATGTAATGTAAGTACTGGATGTGATGTGATGTAATGTAAGTACTGGATGTGATGTGATGTAATGTAATGTAATGTAAGTACTGGATGTGATGTAATGTGATGTAATGTAATGTAATGCAAGTACTGGATGTGATGTAATGTAAGTACTGGATGTAATGTAATGTAATGCAAGTACTGGATGTGATGTAATGTAATGTAATGTAATGTAATGCAAGTACTGGATGTGATGTAATGTAATGTAATGCAAGTACTGGATGTGATGTAATGTAAGTACTGGATGTGATGTGATGTAATGTAATGTAATGTAAGTACTGGATGTGATGTAATGTGATGTAATGTAATGTAATGCAAGTACTGGATGTGATGTAATGTAAGTACTGGATGTGATGTGATGTAATGTAAGTACTGGATGTGATGTGATGTAATGTAAGTACTGGATGTGATGTGATGTAATGCAAGTACTGGATGTGATGTGATGTAATGTAAGTACTGGATGTGATGTGATGTAATGCAAGTACTGGATGTGATGTGATGTAATGTAAGTACTGGATGTGATGTGATGTAATGTAAGTACTGGATGTGATGTGATGTAATGCAAGTACTGGATGTAATGTAATGTAATGTAAGTACTGGATGTGATGTGATGTAATGTAAGTACTGGATGTGATGTGATGTAATGTAATGTAATGTAATGTAAGTACTGGATGTGATGTGATGTAATGTAAGTACTGGATGTGATGTGATGTAATGTAAGTACTGGATGTGATGTGATGTAATGTAAGTACTGGATGTGATGTAATGTAATGTAAGTACTGGATGTGATGTGATGTAATGCAAGTACTGGATGTGATGTGATGTAATGTAAGTACTGGATGTGATGTGATGTAATGTAATGTAATGCAAGTACTGGATGTGATGTGATGTGATGTAAGTACTGGATGTGATGTGATGTAATGTAATGTAATGTAATGTAAGTACTGGATGTGATGTGATGTAATGTAATGTAATGTAAGTACTGGATGTGATGTGATGTAATGTAATGTAATGTAAGTACTGGATGTGATGTGATGTAATGTAATGTAATGTAATGTAAGTACTGGATGTGATGTGATGTAATGTAAGTACTGGATGTGATGTGATGTAATGTAAGTACTGGATGTGATGTGATGTAATGCAAGTACTGGATGTGATGTGATGTAATGTAAGTACTGGATGTGATGCGATGTAATGTAATGTAATGTAAGTACTGGATGTGATGTGATGTAATGTAATGTAATGTAATGTAAGTACTGGATGTGATGCGATGTAATGTAATGTAATGTAAGTACTGGATGTGATGTGATGTAATGTAAGTACTGGATGTGATGTGATGTAATGCAAGTACTGGATGTGATGTGATGTAATGTAAGTACTGGATGTGATGTGATGTAATGTAAGTACTGGATGTGATGTGATGTAATGCAAGTACTGGATGTGATGTGATGTAATGTAAGTACTGGATGTGATGTGATGTAATGTAAGTACTGGATGTGATGTGATGTAATGCAAGTACTGGATGTGATGTGATGTAATGTAAGTACTGGATGTGATGTGATGTAATGTAAGTACTGGATGTGATGTGATGTAATGTAAGTACTGGATGTGATGTGATGTAATGCAAGTACTGGATGTGATGTGATGTAATGTAAGTACTGGATGTGATGTGATGTAATGTAAGTACTGGATGTGATGTGATGTAATGCAAGTACTGGATGTGATGTGATGTAATGTAAGTACTGGATGTGATGTAATGTAATGTAAGTACTGGATGTGATGTGATGTAATGCAAGTACTGGATGTGATGTGATGTAATGTAATGTAATGTAATGTAAGTACTGGATGTGATGTGATGTAATGTAAGTACTGGATGTGATGTGATGTAATGTAAGTACTGGATGTGATGTGATGTAATGCAAGTACTGGATGTGATGTGATGTAATGTAAGTACTGGATGTGATGTGATGTAATGTAATGTAATGTAATGTAAGTACTGGATGTGATGTGATGTAATGTAATGTAATGTAAGTACTGGATGTGATGTGATGTAATGTAAGTACTGGATGTGATGTGATGTAATGTAAGTACTGGATGTGATGTGATGTAATGTAAGTACTGGATGTGATGTGATGTAATGTAAGTACTGGATGTGATGTAATGTAATGTAAGTACTGGATGTGATGTGATGTAATGCAAGTACTAGATGTGATGTGATGTAATGTAAGTACTGGATGTGATGTGATGTAATGTAATGTAATGCAAGTACTGGATGTGATGTGATGTGATGTAAGTACTGGATGTGATGTGATGTAATGTAATGTAATGTAATGTAAGTACTGGATGTGATGTGATGTAATGTAATGTAATGTAAGTACTGGATGTGATGTGATGTAATGTAATGTAATGTAAGTACTGGATGTGATGTGATGTAATGTAATGTAATGTAATGTAAGTACTGGATGTGATGTGATGTAATGTAAGTACTGGATGTGATGTGATGTAATGTAAGTACTGGATGTGATGTGATGTAATGCAAGTACTGGATGTGATGTGATGTAATGTAAGTACTGGATGTGATGTAATGTAATGTAAGTACTGGATGTGATGTGATGTAATGCAAGTACTGGATGTGATGTGATGTAATGTAATGTAATGTAATGTAAGTACTGGATGTGATGTGATGTAATGTAAGTACTGGATGTGATGTGATGTAATGTAAGTACTGGATGTGATGTGATGTAATGCAAGTACTGGATGTGATGTGATGTAATGTAAGTACTGGATGTGATGTGATGTAATGTAAGTACTGGATGTGATGTGATGTAATGTAAGTACTGGATGTGATGTAATGTAATGTAAGTACTGGATGTGATGTGATGTAATGCAAGTACTGGATGTGATGTGATGTAATGTAAGTACTGGATGTGATGTGATGTAATGTAAGTACTGGACACAAAACCAGCCATTGAAAAAGACATTTGTCTACCAGACTAAGAAGATCCTTAAGAGTAAGGCCTTAATTTTTTTGCGGTTATCATGGATTTCACAATTTTCTTGAAATCTACCTTGTCTGGTAATATGTAGGTCCCAGTGGAAACTCCCATTTCTGAAAGAATAATTATATATCTTTTTTTTATCATTTCAAAATAAATACAACAAACTTTTTTTTTTTTTTGATGCACTACCTGTTACACTGCATTAGTATTATTATTAATTATTTATTTATTTATTTATTTCTCAGCAGACACCCTAACCCAGGACGACTTAGAGTTGTATTCACAGCGACTTCAGTCCTAATAAGAGCATTTAGGAACCTGGCAGCTGGTTTAGTTTGCTTCCGGTAAACGATTGAACACACACTGCATAGAGCTGCACGATTTCTTTAAAACGACTTCAAGGAAAAAAACACCAGCAGCTGCATCAAAGATTGGAAATATTCTGCTAAAGATCTCTGCCAAGTACAAGAAGGAAACATTCCACGTGTCTGTATTGATTTATGTTTTTATTTTGTTTGATAATTCACGGACGGGGAAAACTGAATGTCTTTAAAGGAGGGCATAAAAAAAAAATGAAATATTCTACAATTTAGCATTTACAGTTTTTCAGGTAAGCATTGAAATATTTAGGAACTTTGTTATAACTCTAGAGAAAACTTGCAATTTTGAATATGACAACTGTATTTCTTCTGCTTTCATAAATATTACATTTAACTGTAAAATACCTTCAAAAAACCTTGAAATGCTATGAAATGAACAATTTCTAACTGTGAAAAAAATACAGCCCCACGTATGAGTGATTTAGTTACCAGTACATACACAGTGCAATGAAGTCAGGAATCTAACCTTTCCGACCCTCTGTCGCTGTGCAGCACCAACAATGAAATCCATAGGTACGTGCCCATGTGTGTTGAATTCTTTCATATTAAAAAAGTGACTGCATACCAGCTGTCAACAGTACTCATACACAGTCCGGCACTCTGAATATATTATATTTTCTCCACATGCAATAAGAAACTAAAATAAAGAGCTTCTCTGCCTTTAATTGAGACGTATGTTCTCTCGCAGTCACACATATCAATCACCTGCATGGGTCTTTATCTGCCATGCATTATTCTGATGGCTTTATAATGAGTGTACCATTATATTTCATGGGTCCCATTGAGAGCTCAGACTGATTGATTTGTGCATTGCAATTACGACCAATAGAAATCACAAAAGCTCCAGGGCGAAAACGAACAGCATTAAGATTTGAGAAATGAAACAGGGCAAGCTGGCACCGTCCTGTGAAGGATAAAAATTGTCTTTTACACTGGCACAGTAGATTCTTCTCTGTGGCAATTTCCAGTGGATGCAGATATGCAACCAAAAATAACTACAGCCCTACTACACTGTAATATTGTGCAGTCAACCAGTTACCATTTACAACAGTAATGTATCACTGTTGCTGTAGTACAGCCTCTTTAATGAATTCCATTGTAATTAACAAAACTACAATAATTAGGTATTATTAGTCTATCAGCGTGGTATAGGTACAAGTTTATTTGTAGTTCACTTTATACACTACATTTAAGTAAAACAAAAAAAAAACCTGCCAAAACATGGGAAGAATTTATAACGTACATCCTTCAAGTATATAAACATTGGACAGAAGAACAGATGCACTCAGGGCAGTCCTTCATGAATCTAAACAGACATGCTGGATTCGTATTTCATTTCTTACTGTCACTATAAATCCCGTTTGATATGTAGGCAAGCTCATCGAGAGAGTGTGGGCGTGTTTCCATGGGGTCTTTCTCCCATCTCGTGCTGGAGTAGATAGATGGACTGAGACCAGCTCTAGTTCCACGAAATCCTTAAAAAACACAAGGGTTTTGGTTTATACAGATCTGCGGGTTACTGTTTGAAAAAATAATAAGGGATTTGGAACAATGGAAAAGACTGATTAACATAAATCTGTTCCTGCTCCAAGCTCGTTTAGTTAAAAAACCTAGCCTTTAAATTGTATTTCTAACTGATGCCATAGATCATCCGTAATGGCCACCTGCACTACCATGATCTTATAATACAGCTCCCTGCGCACCCGTTCCAGGAGGGAGTCCTATTGAATTATGCTGCAATTGAATTGTACCTTATTAAGAATGACCTGGCTGACCATATTATTCAAAATGCATTTGTTTAGATTTATTTAAATGGAATCATGCCCGCTGAGACAGGGCGCTTTGGAGCGTCCTCCTTGGCAGGTTACAACAGCGAGCAGCACGGCTGCAACACATTACTGACAGTGATAAATTAGACGGCTGTGTCAAACAGTTCATACCCAACAGGGCTTCTGAGGGACACTTTAAACTCTGCAGTCACAAAAAAAAAAAAAACTCAATAGGAAACGGATTGTTCTAAATACAGGCCGAGAGTGAATGATTCCTTGGAAGGCCATATGACTCTTGGTTAAAAACTGGCGATTCATTACTTTGTCAACTATGAGCTTGAAAATGTGTAGGGATGAATGCTATTAATTCAAGCGCTGTATGAGGGGGTGTTGGATAATACAGGACTAGCTTATAGTGTACCAGACCTACTTAACAACTCAGGCTGATGGATACAGTAACCTGCACCGTTATGAAATAATTTGTACAAACAAGTAACTGTGCCCGTTTCCTTCGTGCTTTGACCCGCAATCCTTTTTCCGCCTGTGTTCATTTTTTGAAATGATTTTTTAGTCCCTTCAGTTCGAGGGGGCACTTGAGCCACTCATTCAGAAATCCAATCAGGACAAATTAGGAATTGATTTATATCTGTTCTGCCAACCGAAAGGACACATCCTAATTATTTCTCAATTCTTGCAGAGAAAACAAGGTATCGCACAAGCCAATTACCTCAACAAGCCAGACACTGACAGCGATTCTAATGTGAATGTTAAATATTCTCCTTCAATTTTCTGAGATATGTGTCACCGAATGAAAGCAGGAAAGATCATTGCTATTCACAGGATGCTAGATTTAAAAAAAAAAAAAGGTATTGCAGGTAAAGACTAACAGCTAAATATCCCAACTGTTCATTACCTAGCTACTGTATATAGCGTTGGCTGTTGTCCACCTCTCTTGTTTCTTGGAATGGAAACTAGCTGCCTGCATACCTTACACAAAAGTATTGCATTTAACAGATGCTGCAAGAAAGGAGGGCCGAATGGTAGCTTTGGAAAAGGATTTATATCTCTTCTAATCAAAAACCTTGCATTAATGTTAGATATTAGATATTCTTCTTGGTATCTTATCCGGCCGAGCTCTGAATAACCAAATCCGAATAAATCCATTCTCTTTAAAGTTAGGCTGTTGGTGGATGCAGAGGTCATCTGTCATCAATATTTCATTACAGCCGTTTGCTCTGTTCTTTGCGGAGGCTAATTAAAAAGCAGCAATCAGGCTTGGGAAATGGCAGCACTGATGACACGTCGAATTTACTGCTCATGAGAGCAAACTGAAATGCAGAGAAGGAGGTTGTTTTATTCACATTGCATTGGGAGTTTTAAATGGTTGTGATAATATAGAGCTCAGAACTGCTGTTCGATCAATGATGGTCGGTCAGCTGCACCTCTGTGCTGTGAAATCTGCATTTTAGACACGTTTTACAGGCCAGGGATCAGCACGAGGTTCCAAAGCTATGCACTTAATGAGATCACGCATAGGAGAGCCCTGAACTCAGAGCATGAAGCTGCAAACAGTTCACATATTTTTATTTTTCGTTTTCAGTGATCAATCATGTTACTCATATTAGCGGATTTTAATCTTCTGAGTACATCGAAAATACAGCTAGCTCAGCCCCCGTGACCTCTAAAGCAGGTCTAAAATTCAGATTGCACATCGCATGCAAAAAGATGTAAAGGGTGACACTTGGATTGGGTGGTGTTGGTTCTCAAACTATTTTCTCTTTATAGAGAATTTACAGTATAAATCTTTTAGCCTAGTCTTTATGAGAGACAAAAGCAACGCATGATCAAACACATGACGACATGCTGGCCCATGGCAGTTAAATAATGATGAATACATGAAATGTGGCTAAAACCCCTATTCAGGGACAGCTATAACCCTGGTTGAATATGAAATCCAATCTAATCTTTCAGACAGCGATACAGAGAGAGTAGAGGAAGCGGGAGCTGGCTCGGACACCAAAGGCTATTTATCTACAGCACAGGAGGAGTGGGCTGTTTTTTATATATGATGTTATAGGGGTGGTGGAGGGTTCATTATTTTTATTTTCTTTTTTTTTTTTTGCGATACATAACCGAGGCAAGGGCGTTTTCCCACTCTGTAATCTAATTGTACACAGCCTTCCATATCTTCGAATAAGCCACCTGATTTATCTGTGAGGTTTCATTATCAGCAATCCTATATGATATGAGAGCCAGTGCTGCTCACTGCAGCTGTAGGAACGTGGCTCCATAGGTAAATGAATCACGGGTTTGGTTGGAGATTTGGGTCAGATATTTCGGTTTGTATTCCTGTTCAGATCTGAGATCTCGAATACCCGACAGGTGAAATGATTTATCATTGAATTTAAACAGCAGTTGTGTTTGATGTGGGTCATCGTGATCCTCAGTCTCTGCGTATCTTTCTCACACACTGTAAACAAAGAGCTAGTGTGTAAAAGCAAGGCTTACCTACCTATAGAGGTTCTAGCAGCACTTAAAACAAGCTGAATGCTGTGCAGTTTGGCTTAATAACACAGTTGTATTACATGCACATGTCAAAGGGGTCTGTTTAGATGATCTAAACACTGTGGACCTGAATAATGATTCCCTTTAACTCTATGATGCTGTTTTCAAAACCATTTCAATGAAATCGTCTCACTAGTTAAGTGCAGACCTTGGGGGAAATAATGGTATGAAATGATATATTTAAGTACTCAGTTGTATCAGAAAAGAGTTAGGGTTAGGTGTAGAGTTAGGATTAGGGTTAGTTAGGGATAGGCTTAGGGTTAGGGTTATATCACGCAAAATAATTCACACATTAAGTACATTGTAACTATGCATAATTACATTGTAATTATAACCCATTTTAAAGCTTTGTTTGCTCAACAGGTGCAGACTGTGAGAAATGTCACAAAGTTTCCACACAGTAACAAGGTTTGCAAGGACTCTATTTCAGTGTGCCACCCTTACAGGCAGCATGGCTTCAAAACTAAAGGGGGAGGGGCTGTAACAGGCGATTTATCTACGAGCAACGTGATTAATAAGAACCTCCCTAATTACATGGAGGGTATTATTAATGCTGGGAATAAAGAAATGAGATGTATTAAACCAAGTATAAACCGCGTCTTCCACCAGTCACACCACTCTGGAGCTCATTCAGGGCGGTGATTGATGGTGCTCTCAGTGGCTCAGTGTATGCAACAGTGTGAACAGGAGGACTTCCCTGCAGCGGAATGGATCATCCCCACTCATTTCTGCCTGGGAGAGTGTCGGGAGAGCTCAGCTGTGAATGATCTCCATCGCCACGGACACTAGATTTCTCTCACATAATTAAGACCTAAAAAAAAAAAAAAAAACACTTGCGTGATGTTTTATATATGAAATGTGGAATTGGTGAAACACCACCAGATCAACATATTGCAAAGAATTTATTCGTCTTCAATTAACGTCTATTTTTTAACACAAAGAAATTACCAGAACTAGAACAAAATAACAGAAGCCTGGTTTCACAGACCTTGATTAGCATTAATATTGGATTGTCTTAACTGGGGCTGCATTAGATAGACAAAGATGGTCTGTGAAACCATCCATAAGGATTATAATTGAAGACCGCATGAAAAAGTTAAAGCCTGAAGCAATATTAGAAGAAAAAACATCTTGAAGATGGTCAGTCTGAATAGGCAGTTATTAAAAAATGTATTCTACATTTTCTAAGGGCGATCAATATTCAACTTTATTATAAGGGGTTGTCAGTGTGACTTGTGTTATAATTATGGTATTAAATTTAAAAAGTACACATATATTTACCCCCCTAAAGACTTTTGTATTTTTGTCATTAACTAGGCAGGGAAGTTTGTAAAGTCTGATTCTTTTAAGAAATTCAGCTGTTGAAAGGGATTGATTTTGTGCAAATGAAACCTCATTCCATTTCATTGACAAACTCCGGTCACCCAAAGAGCTTAGTACAAAAAATTCTCATTAGCAGCAGTAATTAAAGTTAATTGTTATGGTAAATTTCCGAGGACAGTCATGCAGTGTAAATAGAAGATGAAATTAACATAATGCCAAACATGTCTTATTCTTCATAAAAATGTATTAAACCGTATTTAAAATACAATTCTAATTCTGATTTCAACTATACCTCCTAGTGTGAAGCCCTGGTCCTGTCTAAGCATTGTATGTAAGCAATTACCATAATGCATACAACCCACATGGGCTTTGTGTAAAGAATTCATTTGATTTCCTTTCATTCTTGAACTGAATGATTTGTACAGATTTAAGGACCTCAGGAAGTTTAGATTGAGTTGACTGCATGTTCCCAGAACTCATAATACAATTTCCAGCAATAACAGTAATCTGAACTCGAAATAGTTTCACAAAGTCCCTCCATTATGCCCCAGAAGTCTTCCCTGTTAAGTATGTAGAGGCACGTACACCCTGTAGTGTTAACTGTTAAATATTCCGTTATTTCTCAAATCGAATAAAACTTAGCAAAAACAAAATAAATAAATGCATTTAAAATAATAAAACAGTAAGATGCTACAGATCATTATAGTTAGCAGAGTTAGCAACCACAAAAAAAAAGAAAGATTAAAGTCAAGCCAAGCAGATGAACATGTGGGCTAGTGCCTCTTCAGTGTAAGGATCAGTCTCTTAATCCACCTTATAGTCCATGATTGACTGTTTCTGAATTGATGGATGAGTTAACAAAACACATGAAAGGGAATGCAGAAATGATCCGATAACTAGCTGATAAAATGATGACTTATTTTTACAGCTTCCACAGCGGTATCATAAAGTTCACCTTTGAACATATCAGAAAGTTTTCCCATCCAGCAAGTACAGAAGCAATCGATTCGGTGAGCGTGGAGGAGCATGTTTAAACGTGATCCTGCAGATATTTATTCCAGGTACAATCACACCGCTGGCTCCTGGTACTGCACACTTTGAAGATCAATACAGAATGTCGACGCAGTTTAATGCACTTATAGATCCATTGATACCAATCAGATTCCGCTGATGTGATGGAGTCAGAAAATCCATTATTTAACCCGCACACAGCGAAACACAAAAGCAATGCTGTGAGACTTACCACTCTAACTTTCTATTTGAAACGCGCTGCATTTAGCGTATTTCTGACACACTGCACTTAACCGTATGTATCTGATGCTGAATATAACAGACGTTTAATATGTAAAACAAAAAATACAAATCCACAGTCATGTATCTGTTGATGTATTTACCTGGTCATATTTGTCATATCCCGTTGCAACCTGGTCTCACTAGAAAAAAGCGTCGACTCAGTAGCGCAATTCGTCTTCCAATTTACGTTCCTGTGAGCGTTCCTTTAATTGGTTTAAAAGCAAACTAATTGGTCGTTCTAAATCAAATAAATAATCGGTATAAATGCCATAATTGGAATGTACGTTTTGAAAACATTCGGCGCGGAAAATGGTTGATTTTCTTTCCATTTCGCTGTACGGAAGATTCCATGGTAAAAACAGCCGCGATACATTGTTGTTAGCGGCAAGAATGCGTGCTCACAGGAACTTAGCTTGGAAGACAAATTGCGCGACTGAGTCGATGCTTTTCTAGTGAGAACAGGTTGCCCCTTCTACTGCATGTAGAATTGGACCATGTTAAGCTTCCTATCCATGTATCTATTTTGTAATGCAGATATGTTTTTGGCCAGGACAACTTCTCGAACTCCAAACTGTTTTAACATTTCTAAAAATGCGATTTAAAAGTCGTGACCGAAGGGGGGGTGTTTTCCTCTCCATTATTAACGCTGTTCCCAATCTGACGATTGCTTTTAATATGCGTTTTATGTTGCAGGTCTTGGTTGACCCTCGCATGCTATCTTCATGTTTATTGGTATTGTGCATAATAATGTTGTTTCCCAACATGTATGTTACATATCATCACTCAGATTGTATAAGCATGCCTTCAGTCATATAATAATGCCTCTGCTTTGACAGTATATTGCAGTTCGAATGGCTCTAGGGTTATTTAGTTATTTTACATTGACAGCGGGCAGCGGCTTGCGATGGCTGTTCATACAGGCGTCCTGTTTGAAGCTTTGCTGCCATTCGCTGAAGCACGTAGTTTAGAGCTCCTGTTGAGGACGGGTAAACCCTGTCACACGTGGGTTCCCGTTGCCTTGGGAGTGCATAGTCACAGTTGACAACCATGACAATTGAACTGCCAGCAGTCAGGGAAAATTTACTCTCCCCTTCCCCGGGCGTGTGGAATGGATTCCGATTGCAAACGGCTCTTTGTGTCCCGCGATGGTCTAACAAAGTAGGAAAGCAATGCTATCATCTAGTGTCTCTTCTCCCGGGTTTGACAGGCAAGCGATTACAGAAGTGTCATCTAAGAGATCCGATCCAGGCACACCGTTTGTGGGATGTAGATGCAGTGTGTAATAGCCGTGTCGCAGAGACAAGTGGAGGAATGCTGGCCTGAGAGAGTGAGGAAGTGCTGTGGGGGGTGGCGATGGAAAGGAGAGGCAGAATATTAGCGGGCCTGTATCTCGTACAAAGTGGCGCTTCTGCTGGAAGAAAAAAGGTGAAAGCGTGTTGGGACAGGGTAACAAAAACAACCCACTCAAACAGGGACATCCAGAGAGCATTGAGAAGGGAGGCGTGCACAGCCCTGTTACTTGCCAATGAGAAGAGTATGGGAATGCAGTGCAGCAGATTGGTGTTGCAATGTGATCACTTCACACATCACTGCCGTTGCTATTCTATATGTTCTCCTCTTCCTCTGTGTGTAGGGACGCCACAGGTTGGGGCTGACATTTAAACGTTTATGTTGCCATAGCAACCCCTGGGTTCGATTCTGGAACCTTTTTGCTTTAAATCATCATCAGAGCAATCTTATTCTGCTAGGAAACAACCCCCCATTACAATTCTAAAGCGAATACAGAAGGGAGCTCAGGACTACTTACCTCACAATGCAATGTCTGGGGTGTCTAGATTTGTTCTGGTAACTTTATTTGGGTGTGTTTTTCCTTTGTGAAAAAAATTGTGCTCATGGTGATTTGCAGCAAAGAGCTTTGAAACAGACTTTAAAGGTATAAGTGTAAAAAGTTGTCAGGGTGTTAACAATGAAAATGACAGGTACGTTATTTAAACAGCTATAGCAGCACGGACCTGATGACGTCATTATGTAATGATACCTTTAAAACCTGGAGGAGTCCAAACCTTGAGGACCTCATCAGGTCACCCCCGGTCTACACCATACTCCTTCCGATTGGAGGAGTGTGCAATTCACTGTGCATTCTTTGTGGCTTCGTTGTTTTGTAATGTCCTCTACTGGTTGCCATTTAGATTGGCACAGCTTTTAATAACGTATCCTAATTATTATTGTTTTGCACAGCTTGTCAGTGACTCCTCTGTCTATGCCAATGCAGACAGCCTACAACATTTCAAACAAGAACAAGACAGAGTGAGAGAGGTAAATGAAACCCGCAACGGATACATTTACTCGCGCCAATGTTTCTCGGAGAGAAGTGGCATCAGTAAATGGTTATAGGGTGATGATTTGTTCAGTGTATTTTTCACCAATAGAATTTCATTTCCACACACTGGCTGGTGCCTAACTGAGCATTGATGCTTGTGTTCCTATAAGCACATGCTGTTTTTATGACATATTTCAGTGACAGTTCTATTATAAAAAAATAAATAAATAAAAGAATACTATTGAATAAAAGGTTTGTTTTCTACTCATGGGACGTCGATGCATCAAATCTTTTCCCATTTTCACAGGCGCTCAGAAAAATAAGTATCTGAATACAATCGCAAATGGCTGTACCGCACTCAGGAATGATTTATAGGGAACATTTGAAAATGTGTTGCAGCAGAAGAACATGAACACGTTGAGTTTTGAAGGATCTCTTTTCAGCTTAATCAGTATCACAATAATGAGGCCACTAGTTATGAGCAGAAATGAAGCCGTAATTAGTCATCTAATCTCTGGGAGGGCATCAGGCAGGGGCGCTGGTGTGTGTTCATGGAGGATCTTCTTGAATGCTTCTGAAATGCACTCTCAAATGCCTGTCTTATATATCTTACCTAAATGTGTATGTGAAACTAAACCTGTTTTTTGCTCGCTTTGTGTGCAGTGTTGAAACCAAGCTCCAGGTCCTATACCCTGCTTGCAGCTGTGCTCAGCACAGTGTACACAATAACATTTAACTCCCTTTGTTACCCTTACATAGATTTCAACTAGGAACAGGTTTCATTCTACAAATGGAGTATTCTCAAGTTTTTATTTTAACTGTTTGCCTACACTCCTATTGCATTGCAATTTGATCCAATCCTGGTTTTACTATGAGTTTAATAAGACACACCTGATCTTGTTACCTATAGACTAATCAAGCTCATACTAAAACCTGGAATGGGGGAACCTGCTATGCATTAGGAGTCTTGTCAGGGTGATTTGTTTACAGTACTTTGTGCACGTAGCCTTTCCTTACAGACAAAACATTGGGATACTGTTATAATGCAATACATTACACAGAAGAAACCCTTACAGAGTCTTTAACAGACCACAGCATGAACATAATTGCAACTTAATGGATCTGAAAAATACATATCGTCTATTGGTGCGCACCACATAATACACTATTTATCATCCCATTGCAGCAGCTACAATTCTCCCACTTAAGTCATTGTATCACCAATGTCTGCACTACACTATATCATGAGTCACAGTGCCCTGTCAAAGAGCAGATTCAATTACAGCTCGTTTTCCAAGGCATTGGTGTCTTCAAAGCAGGAAGATGCTGCTCTCTCAAAATAATTACAGTACTGACTTTGAACGCACCCCTAATGGCTTGCACTCCTCTCTGAGTCTGGCTCTAGTAAAAAGGTTTGCACATGCTGAGCTCTGTGTTCTTTAGACAGGGCAGGTTATCTTTGAAACGCTGGACTTGTGCCTCATTTTCCGACTGGGAGACTGAGGGAAGAAACTGACTGGAGTCAAGTCTTTATCCTATACAGCTGAGGGGAGGTCTGGTTTCTGAGAAGCCCATTAACTTTATCTAAATGGAGGAACAGACTGGAAGTAAGCGAGGAGCACTGTTCTAAACTGCAGTGGTGTTCAGATCCGACGTTGTTGTACAAACCTCCTAAACTCTTAAATGATCTTGTCAATGCCCAGAAGAGTTTCAAATTGCATTATTGATTTGTGAATCGCTGGCATTGTCGTGGCAATGCCCAATGATGTTTACAGTTTAGTGATCGTCCCTTCAGTTTGGGACTCCCCTTGACGCTGCCCCAGTCCTGTTCAGTGTTAACTGGCTCCAATGAACAATGCAATGAAAGCTTTGCTGCTGCTGTTTTCATTCCCAATGGGGCAGAAATGAGTAATTGCAATAAGACTTTAAATTGCATTCTTCATTCTAAAATAACTTTGATATATTCATCAACATTTGCATTGCGGTGTACAGTTATCTTGTCGTTCCGCACTCCTCCATTATCTTCAGCCCTGCGAGGGCCAGTGAAAAAGGTGGAAACACAGAACAGCAGAAGCCAGTCTAGTTTAATATACCCCATGCCTGTGCGTGCTTTCTTGTCCCTAGATTGCTTGCCTCATTAAAAACAATACCAAATAAAAGGGCTTCTAAGCTCTGCTACTCAAATCAGAAAACTGTTTTAAACAGTCAATGATACCTCTATAAATGCAAAGGGTGTTATTAACAACAGTTCATAATGCCAGTGTCCCTAAAGATTCGGTCCTAATTAGGATTATACAAATGGAAAAATCCCACCTGTCTGCAAAGCAGTAACGATCTCCGCAGGGCCTAACCTCTTCAATCTCAAGAAGTTATTAATATAAAGTACCGGTCGATTGTAATCTGTGGTTCATGTACTGGCACTGCATCTTCAGTGTGGTAGTGGAGGGCCTTTGTCAAAAGTTCTTCTTAACAGTTGTAAGCCACCAGACAATCAGAATTCTGCACTTCAAATTCCCCCTTAGGGATCGGCTTAATACGTGAGGTTAATGAACCGTTTCAGCACCATGTGATGTCCTGGGTTTACTGGAGATTAGGACAAATCACCTAACAGCCATTGTGTGCCACAGCCTGCTGCTGGTCCATATGGGCTTAGTGAGGCGTGCAGAGACCAGTGTTTGCCAAACAACATGCATCACAGACATGTCTGTGTATAGTAATGGGCAATTAGCACTGTTACACTGCAACGTTAACTTATTCAAAACACAAGCGTAGTTAGTCAAAGGCTTTTAAAAAAAAAAAAAAAAAAAAAAAAAAAAAAAAACACCAGCGCTGCTTTTCCTTACCTCTTATCAGGGTAAAACAATTTCCATGTGTGTACTAAAGGGAGTTTAAAGTTTCAGGTGGGATCCCCACATGTTATCAAGCATATTGCATCCGATTCCATAGTAGTAACTGATGTCATTTTAAAGCATGAGGATATTGTTCTCTATGGTGAATCTGCAGGGAAAAGGCTTGTGATACGACTGGCTGGTAACTGGCAAACCAAGATCTGGAAGCACACTCGTCTGGAGAGTCCTGCATACTACTAGCGCCATCTACTGGTGTGGAAAAGGGTTACAAGTCTTGTACAAGTGAGATTAAAATGGGTCTGTCATTGTTCTTAAAATAAAACATAAGAACGATATACAATGTGTTCACTAGTTCCCCGATTATATATATATATATGTAGCCCTGCTGTCTAGCATCCTGGGTGCGTTGTATCTAGTGTTTACAGTTTGTTTGCACCATACAAAGTTCAATATTGACTCCAACATTAAAAACTGCATTGTTCAACTGTCTGAAAGACGGAGCTTGGCAATCACAGTGCTACTGCCGCTCCTGGGGAATAGTTACCCATTAATAACTCTTTAAAGGGCTGGCAGAGTCTCACAGTGGAGGAATTGCTGGACTAATTTCAGCCCTTAACAGTGGTAATGAGCACATCACAGTTAAGAATGACATGTTCTCCAACTTCTTCACCCCACACCGAGAAGAAAATACACACATGGAAAAGTGTGCTGAAGAAACTAAATTAAAAGGAGGACATTTTTTGGGTAGACTTGATTTAATATAACAAACACAAAAAAGCCAAAATTTGAAATATTACAAAGAATCTTGAGTAATATACACTTCAGGGCACTGGCAGACTGTACATTGTCTCTCGTTTAACATCCAATGTGGGTAAAGTGGAATCTGAACCCTGGAAAGCCTAGTTCACCCAGCCAATAACAAACCTTATTTCAAGCCTCCCCCTCTGATTCAGTCTTCCGTGGTTCATAATGTTGGTGTTTAATGTTTGATTCCAAACAGCACCAACTGAACACAACTCAAATAAATACTTTTGCCCTACAGCTTGGTACAGGACAGGACTCTGTAATACAAAATGCCCCGAGACCTTGCACAACTAATTCAGCCTGACACGCAAACCGCAAAGCAAGCCGTTTTTCATTTTACAGTCAGCGCTGCTGCGTTGCAAAAGGTGATTTTCAGAGAAAGAGAGCTACTTCGCTCACTATAGCAAACGCTAGGCTGTAACCATAAAGCAAGCTGGCTGATGGATACAGAAGGGTTGCAATTCACCTGGCTAATAACTCTGTAGGCACTGCAACCAGTACTCCTTTAAACTGCAATGGACAAAGGCAAAGGGCAAGCGGACAGGCCAACGTCCTACAAAAAAAAAAAGAAGTTGAAGATCAAAGCGTTTACTAAAACCACAGAAGAGAAAACCTATTTCAGTTCAAACAGATGTGTAGACACTACACATTAAACAGCACCATCTCTCATTTCAACAGCAAGAACAAACAGCTTTGAAACACAACACTGTACTCGCCTCTGGGACAGCTGTACAGCTAGCACCCCACACACACCACAGGGGATCCTCACAGAATACTGCATGCATGCTTTTGCAAACCCCAGTACACAGCAGTGGGACACTGGCTTCCTAATAGAGCTGTACTTTTTAATAGTCTGGTTTGAGCGTACCAGCCACTGGAAAGGACTGTACCATATAAAGAACTACCAGGGTCTGAGAATCTGAGAAAGGGGGGGGCAGTTAGGAACAACTATATATAAAAATATAGTTCTAGCCAAGTATCTCATTAAAAAATATATATATTATAGGATTTGTAAAACGGCTTGTTCTGTTGTTTTTGGGTGTATGACACCCAATGCAAGTAAATGTACAAAAAAAGTCTAGCAGGGATTCAAAAAGAGGGTTCAGGCTATCCTTTAACCTCGGCATGTTTCCACTTGAGCAGAGTTCATTATCCAAAGCGATGTACTGCCTGAAACCATCTCCAGAGCTCTACTGTATTTTCTATGCATGCGGCAGCAATGACAAAGACACCGGGCCTTCCAGAACTTGTGCTCCTTGGTTTCCCTCGATTCAGCGGAGCAGGTCCCGGTTTGTTTCTTCAGATAATCAACTCTCCATCTGGATCACCGTGACCCGTGAGCTGCGACACAGAACTGGAGGCCCGGCTTCAGTGATTGGCCCTCTCGCTCACAACATCCTGCAGCCGCTTCAGCAGGACATCGTCGCTTTCCTGACACAGCCGTTTAGCCGGCGATTCAGAGTCGCTGTCCATAGTAAAAGCTCGCTTCTTGCTCATCCGCTCTCCCTGCTTGATCATGTTGTTGATATCTCGCAGATCCTGCAAAACAGAAATAAAAAGGGTTTGTTTTCAATGTTGCAAATCATCGGCAGAGACATACGGCGTGTAAGAAAGTAAACCCTTATTTCTCAGGATAGTGGGGTTTGCCAGTTCTGCTGCTCTTACCTTTGAAGGGCTCCCGTTAAACCTGTAGGTCATGGCAGAGACGGGGGTGAGACAGGACCCATTCTTGTGTGGAGACACATAGATAGAGTGTCTCTGTGATATACGGCGAGGAGACAGAGGGAGGGATTTAACAGATGGGAACGGAGACAAGGGGGGAGCCTCCATCTACACAAGGAAAGGGAAAAATTAAAATCACACAAAACCATTTCATTACACTTCACTGTTCAGCTGCTGAAGTTCTGTTCATGTGACCTTACTGAGCAGTAAATAGAACAAGGATGACCCAATGAAGTTTCTATCACCTCTAGGATTTACTTCTATTTTTTATACATGAACGTTTACATACCCTATGGTCCAGGTTAGTGATGGCGTACTTCAATGCAAACGATTTCATTCGCAGCACGTATACTGAATTGTAGAATTGGATGAGGTCGCCTCTGTCATCTGCTGGATCAGTGTGATTGTCTGTCGGGGAACCTTCTTTACTTTCAACTTCTAATAAAAAAATGATATACATTTACCCTTCATACAACACAAATAAAAACCTTAAGCTACACATAAAAAAAAAAAATTCTAAAATCAAAGTAAAAACCCTGCTGCCAAGGACAGACATCGTTTACTTTTTGTTTTTTCTAAGCTGGGATTGACAATTGAACTTCATACCACACTCCATCGTCTCTTCATGCCCCTCAGCATTGTTGGCATCAGGCTGTGGCTGTTTGGCTGCTTTCTTCAACAGAACGCTCCTATACACCTGAAGGAGGCAGACAGCAGCACAGCCAGGGTTAACCTCCGACAAGAGCTCTCCTTTCAGTTCATTTTGAGCAGCATTATTTCTTTCAAGTCTCCCAGGGGTAGTCTTTTGACAAACCCACTTACAGTGGAGGCTATCAGCGTTTGTCTTTATGGAGTAAAGCCTACCTCTGCATAACTTAATTGCTGCCTCCTGCTGAAGTGCAGCAGCTATCCTTTCAAAACACAGTAATTACAGGCAAGCTAGTTCTCCCCATTATCTCTGTGCTGTGCAGAACATTATGTGTAATGTGAATTGTGAACACCAATTAAGATGACGAACAAAAACGCAAGAGACAAACCCATGTAACTTAACCCTCTGTGTACAGCCCTGTATATTTCATGCAGTGGGGGACTCACATATTCATATGTACTGGTCTCTAATAGCTTGTACAGTTATAGCTTTAATTAACGAGCAGGAAGCTGTTTCAGAAGCATCCTCGCAAATAAACAGTAACACTGATGCTTACAGCAGCAACTCAACCCATCAACCCATGAAAGAATGTGATAATTGGTTACTGCACGTTTTTCCAAGATCCCAAGTTTGTGTGTGCTATAAAACACCTCTTTTTAAAGATTTATTTCTTTGCATTTGGAACAAAAAAAAAGAGTCTTAGGTGGAGATTTTTGTAAAGCAATACTGACTCAATGTTATGTTGTATTGCACTCTCCGTTTCTTTATAAAATCACTTCTTACACTTTATTGAATGCAAGTCATGCATGTAAAGGGTTATTGGGACAAACAGTCCGGGAGCAACAGAAGGCTCTGGACAGTGGAACAAGGATCAAGCACTTACGTGACTGGTGGCCTGTGGCTGACTCCGGTAACATTTCATTATATCCTGGAATGATCGCTCTTCTTTTGTGACCTGAGGACAGAGAACTCATGTCCTTATTGATGTAATCAGCAACAGAACAAATCAATTGAGAAAAAAAAGGAGGACAATTTAAATCCACACAATGCAGCAAGAAGGTGAATCACTGGAGTGTTTATTAAAAGGAGAAGAGCCTGCCATGGAAACAGCAGCATCCAAAACATATAAGGACTGCAGATCTGAAGAGACAGATATTGAAACATGGGTCTCGGCTCTGCGTTGCATCTCAAATTACCTTTGCCAGTATGTAGACAGCACAGAGCAGTAACTGGTCCAGGTGTCTGTCCTTCATTAGGTCAGTGCAGTGGACGAGGGAGAACTCAAAGCAGGTCCAGATCTTCCTTCTTAACTCTGAAGACATATCCAGCTTCAGACACAGGTCCCTCAGCCGCACACTCGCCAAGTGATAAACCTGTACAGGGCAATTAAACACATAATAAAAAACAACACACACAAAACCGATATAGCAATATTCTACTGTTTATTAATCTCTTAACTGCTGGTTTCAGCACTAATCTAAGATACCTTAAATAACATCAGATAGTCCAAGACTGGCATTAATCAGGGACTGTGGAACCACCCAGAAATATATAGGCTTTATTCCCTACTGCAATGCCAGTGTGACCACTGCAATGGCTTGTTGTGCCAGGTACAGGAAGACGTGGGCATGTTTGTTAAGATTAAGCGCCTTGTTATAAGTTTCTCTGCTTTACCTTTCTGAAGAACAGCGCCAGAGAGCCAGTCTTCTTGGGCTTGCTGGACGCTGGCTGAGCCTCTTGCGCTGCGGCCCCACGAGAGCGTGTCGGAGACGTGCCGAGCAGTGCTTGAGCAGAGAGCGGGGTCGGGCTGCTGCTATCAACACCTTTCTGCTGGTCAGCAGCGTTCACCCCCACGGGTATAAAGGTGATGCCCCCTGTCTCATTCGCCACACCTGTGAAAAGCATGTCAGATATAATGCAGGGATGGAAATCAGACTCCCACTGCAGAGCAGTTTGACCCTGCTTTTACTATGAGTTTATTAAGACATAGCTGAGCTTGTTACCTATACCTTGTGGCTAATCAAGCTCGTAGTAAAACCTGGAATGGGTGAAACTGCTATGCAATAGGAGTCTTATTTCCATCCTTGTAACAGACCCAATTTGCACCATTTGTTTACATAATAAAACTTTTGCTCATACAAAGCAAAACACAGAATGTTAATTTAAAAAGGACTCAAAGTGTGTCACTTATGTGTTACTAGTTACCGAACATCAGTTTTATTTTTCCTCCACAAATAGTGGTGCAATTCACAGTGGTGTGCCTTGATAGATGTACCCGAGATTGTTAGAATCACTTTATCTTGCATGAACAGACTCAAGCAGAGCTCTGCTGTCCGATGCTGAAAGTGACTAAGAAAACAAGCCCTTACCTTTCACAGGTATCATGACCTTCTGCCCATTCGTCGTGGTTACTGTCGCTGTTGCCATAGTGACCAGCGTGCACCCAGGGGGGAGAGGGGCAGCGTCTCTGGGGGAGGAGGGGGTGTGGATGATCTTCAGCGCCCCCCCCTGAGAGAAGGAGATCTTGCTCACCGGGTATCCCGAGGAGGGGTCCTCTCCAAACAGACGCCTCTTGGCACTGCCAGCCATTGGGGAGCTGTAGCGATCGTGCACCGAAATGGGTGAAGGCGGGACATCTGGAATAGAAATAAACGAATAAATCACCATTAAAAACATCTCTGAAGAGGTTATGGGTATTGAGGTAAATGCTGGCCTTGCTGAACAGGCAGCTGACATCCTTCCTTACCTCGTCTCACGCTCCCACCCAGGTCGGTCCGCACTTCTTTAAGACGAGGGTGAATGACTGGAGAAAGGGGCGCCATGGGCAGGTGAGACAGACCCCCGCTGCCGTTTCCACTTTCAAAATTGCTAGGAAAGGTCACCTGCAAGAATAATAATAATAAAAAAATAAAATAAAAACACACATTATGCAGGCATCACTTCACGTGACACATTTCTAGGTCAGCGATTAGAAAGACACCTCGCCAGGGCTCCTGAAGATCAGTCAAGACACAATGGTATGTCTGTCTGTAGAGGAAATAGAACATTTTTATACTATTTCAAGGATTACTCTGGCTTCACAGTTGCTTTAAATTAGTTCCAATTGTATTGCTTGTTAAGCTAACACATTCAGCACACACACAGCAGCTTTAAGCAATACCAACAAAATCCACCAGATGGCGCCTCAATAACCAGTCCTGTGCTGAATGACAAAGTTTGTTTGCAGTCATTTCTTACACTAAACTAAATGATGATGTGAATTCTGAGAGCTTTCACTGAAAAGTTTGCAGCCTGTATCTCATATTCATTTTACAAATGGATACATGTAATGCATTACCTGCTGGTCTGCTTGGTAGTTTTTTTTTCGGAGTCACTCACCTCCTCACAGGTAGGCACTTTGTTCTGTGCCGCTCTCAGACACTCCCACAGCGCAGAGTCCTGGCTCCAGGCACGGCTCTCCAGGATCTGCTCCTCGATGCTGTTCAGATGCTTCACCATGTCCCGGGACAGCCCCTCCTCGGATCGGATCACAACCTCTATAACCTGTCCAGAGGAGGGGGGCATTCTTAAACAGGAGTCTCCAAGGGGTCAACATTTACCAGGGTCCCAGGAGCATGCCAGGTGTATCAGGAAGTCAGGCAGACCATTTCCTAGTGCCTTCGTCTGTGTAACAAGGTGGAATTCCTCCTGTAGTTCATCCTATCACAGTCACTGGGTGTATAAATAATGCTACACTTTGTAATGCAATGCGGACACTTCACGTACCCTATTGAGTTCACCGCTTTAAAAAGGAGAAAGAGAAAGGTCTCCATTCACACCCAGTTACATCATACCTTATAGAAGTAGAAAGGTCTGAGCTTGAAGACATTGATGATCCAGGGGAAAGTGCGCTGAGAGCTGTATGCAAAAAGGACAACCTCCAGACAGCAAGCCAGCAGAGAGTGGTGAAATATATCCTGCTCCAGCAACACCTGCAAAACAAAACACCAATAATGACCTCCTCAAAAGCACAGCACTGCATCAACTGCCTCACAGACTGAAACAACAAACAAACAAACGGCACAGCCCAGCATGCAGACTGGTCTTTGCACACAGAAAGAAGTTAAAGAGCAGTACTCACTGCCATGTCTTTTCCATGCAGTCTTCGGGTTTCCTGCGCCATGACATTCTCAAGAATTTTATAATAAAGGATCTCGGCTAGCTTCAATCTGTTGTCAGCAAAGTCTGAAGGAAAACGAGAACCATTTAGTTAGATGCCCAGTAACTGACCCGTTCAAAATGAGAGCAGACAGAGAAGTACTCAACCACAAGCTTGGTGTGAATCAGTCATTTACAGTTACACTGGACTGCAGCATGCTTCATCCCTGCTGGCAAGCCCAATCTCTCCCCCAGTCCAAACCTACAACATACTGCAGGCTCAATGTTATAGATAGACAGCGTGCCTGTTTGCTCACCCATATGAGAGCCGGGCTGCTCGTCTGTGTCTTTTGTATAGTGTTGACGGAAAGTCTCTCCCAGGCTCTTTACTCTGTTTAAAATGGTTTTGCTGGGGTCCCGGGAACAAGAGCTAAAATAAACAAACAAACACATTGAACAACACCACAGCACCCCCCGGTTAGCAGACACACACTGGGAGGCTCAGTGGAATAAGCTGTTCATGTATTTACTGTATGCGCTGCTAGAAGACCCCGCCCTGGCGCTCACCTGAAGATCTGCAGCAGCTGCTCGCTGGGAGCGTTCTTCAGCCCCAGCACCATGCTTTGCAAGCGGCTGACACTCTGTGTTGCCGAGGAAACGGGCGTCACCATGGTCTCCTTCTCTCTCAGGTACCGGCGTCCTGTCAATGGAGTCGAGGGTGCAAAAGACCGCGTCTGTTGATGGGAAAGAAAAAATAAACACATGGATGTTAAAGTACTGTGGTGAAAAATGTTTTGCCAAAAGCAGCAGTACCGCATGCGATTGCTGGCAGATGTTTTGTTAGTGATCGAAATGTATTGCATGCTGAGCACCTATTTACTAAATGTGTTCACATATCAAGGGTGTGCTATCAATCAAAAACGCTCTCTCTACCAATCCAACTGAATGTCTTAAATACAAGAAAGAAAAAAACTGCATTTCTGGACCTTTTCAAAATGCTGCTGAAGGTTGCATTCCACCTGCATCCTCGCAGACAGCTTCCCTCCAGGGAATTCCAGAGCAGACTTCCGAGGAGTTCCGATCTCCTCATCAGCATCGGCTCCCAAAAACACCCTCTCATCGAAATCCCCGACCGTCAGAACGTACTCTTCATACTCCTTGTTGACCGCTTTGCTGAAATCAGACGTGAAACACAAGAAGAGACTGTAAGAAACCGCCCGTTTACACACTGGTTTAAAAGCATGATGTTTCATGACACTACAAAATAACTTGCTTTCAAAAGACTGCTGCCTGCCCAAACTGAAGTGCAAACACTAAAAGATTCCACGAATGACAAGAAAACAAATAAACGCTTCGTAGATCAAATAAACAAATAAAAAGGTCCAGTTCCTTTCACTTTAAAACACCGAAGACGGATTTGATTCCTGCAAAACTCAGAAAAATACATAGAGAAACACGTGCACTCACTTGTTGTCTGTGAAATGCAGAACGTCCAACATTTCTGTGAAAAACTCATCGTTTCCTTTTAAAATCTGAAAAACAAAACAGAAAACAGTCGCTATTAAAAATCTGTACATGCAGTCTTTTTAAACCAAAAAAGTTAAATTAATAAAAAAAACATACACTGCAGAGTAATTAACTTAAGAAATAAAATGGTGGGGGAGAATACTGTAGTGGGAGCCAACGTGACAGGTTTAGACAGTGATCCACTGATAATCACACCAGACAATTCACACTCAGTAAGTGGGATACCAGCTTTAAAGCCCAGGAGATCTCAGGGTCATCGTTCTGTACGGCTGCTGGGTGTTGAAAGGGTTAAAGCCGTTACCTGTCTCTCGAACAGCTTGCAGATGTAGGGTTTAAAGTAGTGCTCCTTTATGCCCTTGGCTTCCACCACCAGCCCGTCATGCAGTTCACACAGCCGGTCGATGATGCAGGGAGGCTCCTCAGGGGGAGTGTAGTCAGGGTTGTGGTAATCCGCTGGCAACCCTACAAAACACAAGCAAACCCCCTGAACTCTGTTTTTCAATTCCAATTCATTTTTAAAAGGAATTCCCCAATTCCAAAATGGAATTTATATTTTAGAGACATCATTGTTGCGATTGTTCAGCTGCTTTCATTTTAATTGACTTAATAGTATGAATGCAGGCTTGGGTGAATGCAAGTCTACAGTAGGGTTAGTGTAGGGTTTGAACAACGATGTGTTGGAATCGATTAAAAGGGAATGGGACTGGGAATTGATTTTAAAAAGGATTTGGAAATGTAATTGAAAAACAACAATGGACTCCAACCCTATGCAGAGGGGCATACTCAAAACCGGAAGCACTGTGTTCAATGCTTATTGTTCCTAGAATGCACACGACACGTCTAGGAGTCAGTGCATCTAAGGGAACAGATCAGGAAATGTGCCAAGCCAAAGAATCTCTCTTCTAATTCCCAAATACAAACTCCAAACCCGTCTTTGTTTTAATCTTACCTTTAAAATGAGGATTGATGAGATCCTTCCTGTTCGGACACAGCAACGCGTTACCGAAAACCAAGTCCAGGCAGCAAAGCAGAAGATGATACGAATTGACCAAATCATCACCGATCATGCGGAAGTTACCTGCAGAGAAGCACAGGCAGCAGTAATATGTGCTACCACTTGGAAGGGATATTGCTCACAAGGTGTACAAGGACTGCACTGCCGGCTATCGTTTGACATTACCTTTCGTATACACAAACAGGGTCCAGCAGAATTTAAAGACATCGCTGACATGGCAGGGAAGGCGTCTGTCGGGATAAGCAAACAGTAGGTTACATCAAATGAAAATGTATCTTTATAGAACTTCCTGATGATGCTGTTTAAAATTCAACAGGTAGCTGATCTGACTAAGAGTCCTGGCAATTCATTTCACACTGGCTCGATAAAGAACACACCAACGAGTAGACATCACCTCTGTTTTCTGCTCCGCGGGATCTTTGGGGGCTCTTCCTGGGGGTTTTGAAACATGTCCAGAAAAATCGGCTCAAACTTCTTAAAAATGACCGTGGACACTTCGAAGTTTCTCTCCAGGCGCTCAATTCGTTCTCGAAACTCCTGCGACAAACTGGACATGTCCGCCCATTTCTTCATCTTATTGAAGAACTGGATTAAACTAGACACACAAAAAATATACATATTCTTTATTTAAAATAGAAACGGATGTCTGTGCGAGTTACACAAACATTTCACCATAGCAAAAACTTTAATAAAGCTGGCATTAATATGTGTTTACTTTGGCTACTTATAATAAGGCAACAACAATTCAAGACAAGTCCAGGACTGGAAACAAGACTCCTACTGCATAGCAGCTTCACCCATTCCAGGTTTTAATAAGTGCTTGATTATCTACAGTGTATAGGTAACAAGCTCAGGTGTGTTGTATTAAATAGTAAAACCAGACATGGATTAAACTGCTATGCAATGGGAGTCTTATGTCTACCCCCTGCTAAGTCTTAGTGGATAGAGTCTTTCTCTACAGACCGGGGACTGCATCAGCGCTCACTCACCTTAATTTTGAAGAGCGCAGAATTCTGGTCAGAGACACAAAGTTCCCCTCCATCATGCCCTTCCCCACTGTAGGAGTGGAGCCTCTGCGGCAAGCAGTGTACAACGAGCAGGCCAGCCAGTGAACCACGTCTCCCTGTACGAGAATCCACAAAATAAATGAATCCACAGGCTTCATCTGCACCCACACGCTACCACAACAAGGCCATTCTGTTCTGCAGGGGCGGAAATAAGACTCCCGCTGCATAGCAGTTTGATCCATTACTGGTTTTGCTAGGAGTTTATACTTTGGCTAAGTGAAGCTCGTAGTAAAACCTGGAATGGGTCAAACTGCAATGCATCCCTGGTTCTGTGTCAAATAAGCTTTAAATAGCATGTGTTATTATCATTAAGATATTGAGAACGCAGAATTCAACGTTTCTTCGTGCGAAGCACAGTTTAATGAATTTAAAGACAGTTGCAGTAACACTGTGGCGTTTTCTTGTCGGGTTTGGCTGCTGTGCGACTAATGCTTACAGTAAAGCCTGGACTTAGAACAACACACAGAGCGATGGACAGCACTACATCGATAAACACGCATAGCATCTCAAAACCGCTTACATTAAACAAAATATACAATTACAGATTTATAATGACATGAATTAACTTGTTCAGTGTATAATATAATCATTAAAAACATTGACGGTGATGCCAGTGTTGCTATGACGTCTTTTTCTGTGTTACGTAGAACTAAGGGCTGTAACATAAACCGAAGCATGTTTTAATTGTGATTGATTCAATGTTAAACAAGCGAGCCTGGGCAGTCAAACAGTGGTTAACGACCTCCGGGTTATAACACATACACGCCCCAGGTAACATCTCAGAGTAAGGTTTACTGTACTGCTTGTTGGGTACTGGGGATTTAAATATATATTTTAACATTATAATTTAATCAGAATCGAAAATGATTTTTTGTGTGTTTGTTTTAGCAGTACAGAAACACCAGTATAGTGTCGGTCTTTGTAGTTGTTTGTAGTTTGGACTCGGTAACTGTACACCAGAATACTCCAATGTGCTAGATTATAACTATGATCGAAACTAAACAACATTCAGTTTGTGAAATGCCTTGTCTGTGCCGTTTCCACATCTGACTCCAGGTGTGTTTGTATGACATGAGAGGGTTAGCGCTTGCCCCGTACCTCCAGAGTGTATGTGTCCCAGATCGCTGTGAAATTTTGCAAGGCTTCAGCCGCTGTCTCCTCGTCCATATTCAACTCTTGGCACAGCGCATCTAAACTTTTCCGAACTTGTGTCACCTCATCCTTTCCCGACTCGGGTCCAGATCCGGAATCGGAATCGCTTTTAGCGCCCCGCATTGGTTTGATTCGAGTTAATTCGACTTTTATTGAACCCGTATCAACTGCTCCGCTTGATTCCTCCAGCGCCCCCTATGCTATCCCACAATCCCCCGCGGCCCTCATTGGCGCGAAAAATCACCAAGGGGTTATGGGATACCAAGAGAGCTTTCCGGCCGATGTGTTTTGATTTTGAGTGCCGGATTGGGCTGATTTCTCAGAATTTAAACATTTAAAAAACACTTTAGAAGTCTGTTTCACTATTGTCCAAGGCCCACTGGTGAAATATATTAACACAGTGAATGTTAAGATAACGTAATTGATAAGAGAAATAAACTTCTGAACAGTTACCCTCCATCAGTCTATTCGCAGTTAAGAGATCACAGTTTTATTTTATTGGGGCTGAGCGTGTTTCTTTACAAATGCAAGTACTTGGGCTAATGCAGTCTCTGTATATTTATTAATATGTAAGTAATGTAATAGTTTCTGAAATACATTAAAGAATTGGCTTAAGATTTATGAACTCGCAATCCTCTTATTTAATTATATAAATATAGGACATATAATTCTGCATTTTTTTTAGCACTTGTTCTAGTTCATTTTCTAGAAAGAAGTGCAGAGATTAAGCTAGAATTTAGTCAAGCGCAATGGCGCCTTTTCGCGGCGCTGAATTAGTGTTGAAATAATGTGGCGTGCATGCTAATGTGTGTTATGAATACCGCCCGCTTCTTGGGTTGCACAAGGCGGCGCTGTGCAGAACTGAAATTGAAGCCACACAAGTTCAGTTTGCTGGGCTTGCAAAAAAAAAAAAAAAAAAAAAACAACTCCGCACCAAACTATAATTCTGAAAAACAGTATTAGCCCTAATTAATTCCCATCTACAGGTTGCAGACTTCTTACACGGAATCCTAAATAATAATAATAATAATAATAATAATAATAATAATAATAATGCGAATGTTATTTATTTGACGCATAAAAACAATGTGGTTGCCTAGCAGCGGTTGAATATGACACGTACTTGACTTTATTTGGCAGTGTGTCCCAGTGGAGTCGCCCCGGCGGAAGTGCGTAGTTCTTCACGTGAGGCAGGCTCTGAGCATGTCGCTATAGTAACCCGGCCCTTCCTGCTGGTCTCATTGACGGAGCAGCTCCCAGGGAAGCCGGCGTCTGGTTTATCCACCGCAAAGCGAAAACTACAGCGACTAAACCGTCGGCAGGAACTAGAAGCACTATGAAAATCTGGACTTCAGAGCACATATTCAAGTGAGTAATACCTAATCCGAGCGTTTCATGGATTTTTTTTTTAATTATTGAGACCGCAGCCATCTTTAGAGTGAAAAGGCCGTGGCGCGGTGCGTCCATTAATATAGATCAAGTGCAAGTACTGTTACGTTGACAGAATAGACTGGGTTTGTGTAATACGGTTAAGAGACTGCTCGTTTTCATTTAGCAGTCATCATGGCTGGGAACTGTTTTGTTTTCCTGAACCACCATTAAAACAACTTTACAGCTGCCTGTGTCTCATCCGTAGTCACAGAGACGGCTTACACCGTAATTTTCAAAATCCATCCGCATTTTACAACATACATATATTTAGGTACCGGTGACTTGAAAAGACTGGGTGATACTGTTGGGACTCGGATCTCTTTATCTGGTAGTATCGGTGGTAGTGTAATCTGAATCTGAACGTGTTTATTTGTTTTGAGCAGAGCATTCCGCCTGAAGCACTGCTTTCCACAGTACATACGTCCCAGTAATGTTAAGTATGTTTTTAACAACGCAATGGCCAGCAATGTGTTCTGAAGTCTAAGGAAGCAGCCTGAGTGACAGGCAAGGCAGAGCAGAGGGCACAGTGCGTGACTGTGGAAACTTGAACGGAAGGGTACAGTCAGTACCAGTTACCTTGAAAGATGATGATTTTCATGTTTTACTATGGCCACAGTGTATAGATAACAAGCTCAATGTTGTCTTTTTAAACAGAGTATAACTCTTAGCAAATGGGGATCTTAATTCTGTTTTTCTGCAGATCAAGTTAGGTGACCTTCAGGTCAAGGGCGGGCTTTGATTTCTGACACCCTGAGGACACCATACAAGTTAGAGATGACATTTTGAGTTAACATAAGAACATAAGAAAGTTTACAAACGAGGAGGCCATTCAGCCCATCTTTCTTGTTTGGTTGTTAGTAGCTTATTGATCCCAGAATCTCATCAAGCAGCTTCAACAACATTACTGGGGAGTTGGTTCCAGACCCTCACAATTCTCTGTGTAAAAAAGTGCCTCCTATTTTCTGTTGAGTTGAACATGTGTGTAAATCTTCATAATGGGTGATCGAAACATGCACAGTTGCAGATTGTTATAACAATGCATTTCACCAAAACACCAGAAACCATACATCAATGCTGCGATTGCTAGTTTAGTTTGAATTGCCAGATTCATTAGTGTTACACGTTTTGTGCAGTTGATGGGTTAAGAGTTGTAAGTCGCGTTCCCTTTGTTTTTGTGAAATCTTGTTCTCCAAAGTGACCCTAGATCAGCCCTTTGCAGAAGGGAGGGTTCACCTGCCACTGGTAGTGCAATGTAGCCATGTCAGAGTATTGACTTGTCTTGGGATTTAATCCAGGAGGATACCAGTTACCACATGTGCTAATTACAGTTTTCCATTTGTTAATTCAAAACGGATCGGTGATTTTTCAATGTTTCTCTCTCAAATGTTAAATATTATTATACAGGTAAACCTAACAAATAGCCATTTAGAGACTGTAACCTGCCTAACCCGTTTGTGTTAATAAAGCATACAGCCATTCATGAGACTCAGTCGGGGCAGGGTGTCCTAAAGAAAAGCGTCTCTCCTGTGTAATAGGATACCTTCAGGACAAGAAGCTCTGTAGCCTCCCTTCATTAATCACACATTGCTATCTGTGTTGATAGCAATGTCTTGGATGTTAAACAAAACCGTGTTGTACAAAGGAGTCTGCATATTTAGGCAGGACAGTTTTCCTGATAAGGATTTTTTCCCCCCCAAATAGCTACTTCTTTAAAACCAGATTTCTTTGGTATGTGTAACTCAGACTGACACAATGTGTTATTTGAACCATGTCTGCTAATCATAAGGTAACAGGATCCTGCTTCAGTACTTACAATGAAGGTTAAGCTAAAGCATAGGTTGTTGGTATGGGGTGTATTTCACGTGAAGCGTTTCGGCTCCCTTGTTATAAATGCCTGACCAGTTAGTCCTGACCTACTGTTGATGTCTGTCGGCCTCTGTTATCTGCAAAATGTTAAACGCACTACAAAACCTTTGAATGACATTTTATTTTGCAATAGTTCCATTTTATTTCCTGAAGAGAGAAATTATCGTTCCAGATATTAAGCTGTATTTCTTCTATTGGTTGCTAATAACCTGAATATTGTTATGTTCAAAGGCCATGCAGCCCAACTCTCCCTGACTCTATGCACATTGCAGAGCCCTGTAGACCTCAGGAGATTCACATTACATTACATCACATAACCAGTCTTCAGTTCCAGGCTGGTTGTGAACTTTCTCCTACAAACATACCTTTGATTTGCGTCACTGCAGCCCCCTTATGCATGCTTGCACTCTCTGTAGCTGCCATAGCTGTCCTTCATCGCGTGCTATACAGTGACAACTGCATTTGCTCTCATCCCTGCAGTGTGAAAAATGAATCGCAATGTGTTTTGCATCTTAAATCTCAGTTTCTTTCATCTCCTTTGGAATTTTATAACAGATAAAACTGTAGATGGCATCTTAAGAAAAAGATGTGATAACTAAACCAAAAAAAAGTCAGGGTTATTCAACAGTATTTGTTATTTATCCTTGACAGCATGTTTGTCATTTGTCCTTGACAAGTGTGGATGTTCACAGATACCATGGAAAGGCCCTTTAGCCTAGAAATCGTTTCTTATTTATTTTGCCACGTGCATTTAGACCCCTGTTCTATGACTTGGTGTTTAAAGGATGATTCATTTGATTAACATTTTTTAATTGTTCATTTTGCAGCCACCCATGGGACACTGTGACCAAAGCAGCTATGCAGAAGTACCCGAACCCCATGAACCCCAATGTAGTGGGAGTGGATGTGCTGGACAGACACATTGATGTCCAGGGAAGGTTACACAGCAGCAGGCTCCTCAGCACGGAGTGGGGGCTCCCCTCCCTTGTCAAATCTGTGAGTGTCTTTAAGATAGTGAGGGGTTTATTTTATTGATCTAAACCAGGGGTGTCTAATCACAGTCGTGGAGGGCCACTCCAGGTTTGACAGGCAACAGGAGATAATGAACTGCTTCAGGGTCTGGGTGGAGGTTTAATTCAACAATTCAGAACAGGTTTGGAACAAAGATAAGGAATGGAAGGGCCAAAACAGTGCCACCTTAAAAAAGTATACCAGCTCTTTGGCAAACCTCATTCTTCTGTATCGTTATTGCATTTTAAGGGGTAAAAAAAATCCAATCCCTGGTTGAAAATCCAAGAAGGGTTAGTTTGGGAGGTCTCTAGATCTGATGCCGTTTACACAGTTGAATACAGTGTAATTGCAATGTGGGTTTCAGGACAGGAGCCCGTGCATAGCTTCTCTTGTTCTTACTTGATCCATTCACAAGCGGGTACAGGCAGTATTGCTGGCACATGTTGATTTGGCAGTCCTGTATGCTGCTCAGTTTTATTATTAGCCGTGTTGGACGAGGACTTTGATTGGAGCGTTGGGACAGCAGTGGTGTAACATGACTGCTGAGAGGCAGGAGGCTGAGCCCACGCGGAGGCTTGCACAACACTGAGACAGAGAGTTAATGAGGCTCTCGTGAGTAAACCTGAACTCCGTTTCCAAGCCAGAGTTATTATTATTTATTTAACCTCCATGAGGGTTACGTATCCCAAGCAACAAGGGATGTGTATATTACTGTTGCTACCATGCATTCAATATTATCAGACCGCCTTCACGTCTGGCTCACTTGAGATAGAATGTCTCCCTTTTTCCTATTGGTAATCTAACCTCCAAACCTGATCAGATTTTTTTCAAAACCTAGATTTATTAACCTAGGTTGTAGGCAGGTGTTTTTTTTTTTTTTTTAAGAAGCATCAGGTGATTAGGAATAAAAAAAAAAGGCTTTAGTAACTTTCATTTAAAAAAATTGACAATTGAATTTTGTGCAGCACCATGAAATTGCAGAATTTATCCAGCACAAGCCAACCTATTTGGACGCTTGTCAAGCTTGGACAAGACGAATGACCAGTGGCAGGCTTAATGGCTGAATTTCAATAGTTAGTTCATGGCACATTTTTTTCAATCTTTTTGCAGGGCAGTAGTGTTGACACAGATGAAAGAGAACTAAAGAAAGACAGACTTATAATGGAATAGATGAACTGTGAGCCGGGTCTGCACTGTTTGAAATTGAACAGTGCTTGCAGACGACGGCTGTAGATTTGTCAGCTAGAGGTTCCCTGGTGTCCTTCTGGGTTTGGAAGGGTTGGAGGGGAGGTTCGGGGGAAGGACAGGGCGTTCTGTAGAGTGGAAAAGCAGGAGCCTGCATACTGAGTGTCCTGGAACTTTAAATAGCAAGGACAGTGGCACGGAACAGCATGTGACTGGAATTCCCATTGCAGCTCTCCTCAGGTGCACTATTACTGGTCCTGTATTTAGCAGCCCCTGCATGCTCTCTTTACCCTTTAGCTCTGTATAGGACTATTAACAGTCAGGCATCTTGCCATATGAAACTGTCCACTGTCCTAGTGTGCTGATTTGTAAACTGGAAGTCCTCCCTCTAACATGTCATAGCAGCCTGCTTTCACCTGCAATTCAGTCGCTGCCCCCGTTGCGTTGCCCCGTTTGGCTTTTTGAGTTGCTACAGCAGGAGAGTTCAGTGTCGTTGCCCTGTGTTTGTCAGCAGCAGGAAGCCCTATTTTGCATAGAAAAGCAGTGGTTTCTCAACCTGTTCCGAGAAATATATTGAAGCATTGGTGTTAACTGGGAGAATACAGTAAACAGTGTCCGATTTTATATTAGAAACCTGTGCGCAATTAACGGGCCATGTAATGTATTTGTACGGTGTGGAGCGGGGGGATGTGTTTGTACGGTGTGGAGCGGGGGGATGTGTTTGTACAGTATTTGTACAGTGTGTATCAGTGTGTCGTTCTTGGTTTTACGCTTGCTCATTCTGAATATCTTTTTAGCTTATTGGGGCCACAAGATCCAGGACGTATGTCCAGGAGCACTCGGTGGTGGATCCTTCACAACATACTTTTGAACTGAAGTCGACTAATGTGAGTATGCTTTTACCTGTTACTTACTTATGGTTTTTCTTAGTTTTATATTATTAGTACCACCACACTGTACTTTGGTCCATTTTTTTTTTTTTTTTTTTTTTTTTAAACATCACACAATTAAGCGTATTGTTTTCGTCATGCTGCCTTGAGAAACATACAAAGACATACATGTTATAATTGTTTACGTGGAAGTCAAGGAATGTGATTCTCCTAACACATGGAAATGGCCCAAAGCTGCTGTACCAGCACTGCTGTGTATTTTAAATGTATGGTTAATGCATTGCTTTGTATTGTGACTCGTACTGGAATACATGAACCTCAGTAGGAATATGCAGTCTGGATCCTCCAATGCAGGTTCTATACATGCAGCCACAGCTGTACAGCACAGATAACAGAGATTGCAATCAAGCTGACCTTTTCTTCACTGTAGATTACGTTTACCAACCTGGTGTCCGTGGATGAGAGGCTGATTTACAAACCTCACCCCCAGGATCCTGAAAAGTAAGTCTGATCTTTTTGTTTTTGTTTTTGTGTGTGTGTGTGTGTGTGTGTAGTTTTTTTGTTTTATAAGTGCTTCTAGTAGCCTGGTCCTTTTCTGGGTTCCTAAAATGGTTATACAGTACAAACCCAATGCATGTATACCTGGTCCGGGTAGAAACATGGTAACAAGTTAAAACAAAGTTATTTTCATCTGTTAAATAGAGTAGTACCTACACCTGACAGAAAAAGAATATTTTCTTTATTAGGAATTTTTTTTTTTTTGGTTTGTTATAAGAAAAAAAAATGACAAATTATTTTCACAAATATTATTAAAACCAGAAATAATTCCTTACCAGACTTCTATTAAAATAAATAATTTTTTTGGAGTCAGGTAAGAAGTGATTTCATGTTTTAATTTTATTTGAGAAAATGATACACATTTATTTTAGGGACAGAAAACCTTTTCTTAATAAAAAATCAAAATCATTTTGTGGCAGTGTAGTCATTTCTCTTATTCGAGGCGTCTGCTGCCTCTGACGAGTTGCTGGAGACTCCTGGCTCTCCGTTTGACTGCAGTATCATTGTGTGTTTGTGTTTCCAGGACTGTGCTAACACAGGAGGCCATCATCAGTGTGAAGGGAGTCAGTCTCAGCAGCTATTTGGAAGGGGTCATGGAGAACACCATCTCTTCTAATGCCTGCAAGGTCAGTGTTATTAAAACTAGCGACAGACATCGTGGTTACACACCCGAGCAGCAGTTACATTAGCGTTTGTAGACCTTTTTTTTTTTTTTAAGAACTAAATTCAAAACGAGACAAGACAAGAGTTCTCTTAACGTGTCCTGTGCGCCTCCCTCCTGCAGGGCCGCGAGGCGATGGAGTGGGTGATCCGACGACTGAACATGGAAATCGAAGAGTTAGCCGCGGCGGCCAGGAGCACCATCAGGACGCCCATGGCAGCGGCAGTCACTGACAAATGACGTCCCTGACCTTGAGACAGGCTCGCTCTCATCAGACTCGACTCCGAGTCACCCACAGCTCCTCTTTGTGCTGGTTTTATATTTATTTATGTACATGTATAATATATCTTTAAGAGATTCATATCTATATTAGATATCATTTAGACTGAGCACAAAGAGAAGCTGTGGAGGTTTATTTATTACCGAAAGGTGTAAAGCATGACCGATGATTTTTTTAAAGGATCTGCGTTCTGGTATTAATCTGCTGAACGTTGCTGATTTTGAAAGTTAACGCTGAAATGTTAAGTGTAAGTGTGTGAACATGTTGGTTCTGATGTGTTTTTATGTGTGGATTTGCACACAAACACATTCACGTGGGATCTTGGATCCTGGAACTCATGCAGAGATGACAAGCCAGTGCACACTTTGTGCAGAAGTGTTATTTCCACGATCCAAGCCTGATGCAAACGACTAAGTGGAGACTGAGCAGAAAGACCAGGGACAAAAACAGCAATGAGACTTCTGAACCTATGTGCCATCTCTCTGTCACATAGAGATGTGATGAATACATATAATTCATTGGAAAATGAATGTACAAATATTTAGGTAGTATATGTGAAGGCCAGTTTCCTTAGATTGAAAGTTTGTGTTTAACTTTATTCTTTTTTTTGGTTTTTTTTTTTTTAGTTATGCGTATGTGTTTCATGATCACTTTCTAATACTTTAACGTAGATTCTTTCTCGGTCAGACTAAGGAGTCATCAACTGCCAGATGATTCTGGCAAATCAACACTTGAATGTCAAGTACTGTACATTTTAGTATTATATATTCAAGCTGAAAACAAAGGGGGTGTTTTTCATAAGAAGCAAACCCTGGAGTTTTAAAGTGGACCATTTGAAACACCTAGCTGTTGGTTAGTGCACAGTGTTAAAGTTCACTTGCTCTTGAGTTTGGGACTTGATAGAGGGATTGCAGATGACTGAACAAAGAAGGACTGTACTGCGCAAGGAACAGCCTGTGTTCCCCCTGGCTGAGACTGCATCCAAATGGGGAAGGATAACCTGTAAGAGACAGCAAAATTAATTATTAAAAAACAGACTTGTTGTGCACAAAAAAACATAAACTAAAAAAGAAGAAAAACAGGAAATTAGAAGCAGTAGAATCACCTTAACCCTTTAATGTACCCAGCGCTGGCTAGGCCATCTGATAACAATACCAGATGTAAAGCGTTTAGAAAATCGCTCTCACCGGCAGATTAGTGTGTTTCGTTAGGCTGCACAGTGTGGGATTTCTGTTTCAAATCCTGCAAAGATTCAACTGCAGGAATGTGAAACTGTCTCTCCCTGCCCCCCAAATAATAGTCAGTAAATAATATCAAGCCTGTTCTGTTTGAACTTATTCATCACAAAAGTACATTGATACATTCAGATCCTGGAGTTATTTAGCAAGTGAGACTTTTTATTTCAGAGTCCATACCCAGATTGAACTTGTCTTCAGTACAGACAGCCGAGAGGACTGTGTAACCCATGGAGTTTTGGTGTTTATTTTTTATTTGTTTGTCTAACAGAAGTGGATGCCTCATTTTAACAACCAAAGGGAGCAAATTACCCAAACTAGAACATAAATCCTTCTGCAGCTTACAGTGAATTCAAAGGACACCTCCCTGTAAGGTGACAGAACCTAGGCACAGTCTGATGTATCTGTTTTCAATTTGCAATCTGTATATTGAGGAGACTTCCATCCCAATGCTCCGCGCTGCAGGAATATGAATGTGAAATGTGCAGAAAGAGGTAGTGAATGGAATTGCACCATGCTGCTAGATTGTCCCTCTGTAATACCTTATCCACACTACCTTGCAATCAACACAACTGTTTGTGCTGGCTCTGTGGTCTTGGGGTTTGGCACGGTTGTTTATTGAGCGCACTGGAGCCCAATGCAGTGTGTTTACCATTTGTAAATGTGCCTCAGCCCTGTCCAGGACACCAGTGTGAACACCATGCCGTTTTCATGGCTGTGGACTCCACATCATTGTAATTTGCTTCCTTTCGGTCACCTTGTTGTACTTAGCATGTGTCTATCACAGGTGTTGCATTTTAGAACTGAGTTTGTGAAATGTTTGCTGGGAAGAGAACCCAGTAAAGTAGTTGCAGGGTGCAGTTTTTTAAATCTGTCATGCATACACTTTGAAAACACCAACCACTTCTGAGAAAGGGGGAAAAAAAGAAAATAAATCAAACCTAGACATTTTACAAAATATAGAAACTTTTGGAAACAAGTTCTGGAAATGTGTATTTTTGAACATGATGTTTAAGTATATTAAAAATATATATTGTTTTGAGATTCATTCCACCGCTGAAGACTATTACTTGACCCTATTGTAATGCATGGTGATAAACAACATGCTGTTCAACTCATTACAACCCTTGTGTGGTGCTGGGGTGAAATGATTATTGAGAAATTCATTTGCCATGTATGTATGTGCTAGTGCATGGAATTGTGTAACATAGAATATATATGTTTGTGGAAAGAGTTCCATAAAACATCATGTAGGAATTCGAATCACTTTAAAATAACTTTAAAAACAGTGACGAATGGTTTAATAAGTTTTTAAACCAAAACCATTTCTGCTATCCATAATGACAACACAGTATATAAATGGGTGGATCTTTGTCCACTGACTATAAAACCCTGGACATCACATTAAAAGTGGCCTTCACACGAGTTTGGCTGTAAACTGGAGTCTTTCAAAACTTCTCTACAGAGTGCAGGGATATTAACAAAGCCCTCCTCCACCATTTCCTGTACTACCCCAGCATTCCTGCAAAGCACACTCCCTTTAATTACCTAGGCATGACGACGCGTTCATTACCACTGCAGGCACCAAGCAGCTGTGTTACTACAGTGCCATACGAAGAAAACAAAACGCTCAACAAGCCAAAACATTAGCGTTGCTATTATTTCAACTAATAATCTGTTCTCTGCTTAGCCTTTGTGTTCCAGTACAATAACTAGACTGTTTCTTTTTGTTATAAAGTTGAAAGCTTTAACAGTACTAAAGTAGGTGTTGTGATGCTGTCAGGGGTCTGTTTTCCAGGAGCAGTGCTGTGTCTCTGTGCTCTTTTGTAGAGATATGGCTGGATTGTCTGTGTTGAAGAGACTCAAACCTGCGGTGTGCTTCAGCAGTTTTGTCTTTATAAAATCACTGAAAACAAGCATTTAAGGTCTGATGACAGATACTAATAAAATATGATACTAAAACCTCATCCTTGTCCTTTTTGATTATTTAAGAGGTTAGAATGTGTGCCAATATTACTGTTAATCATATTTAACATTGCAGTACTGTGCTTAATATTGTTATAAAGCTCAGCTCTCTGTCTATATACTGTTTGTGGGACATTATTGAGGCATTTCCCAATTTGATACAGTATCTAATCCCATTCACACCCCCAGCAATCTAGAGGGCAAATAAATACAGTCGTGTACAGCAAAGCTCTGGACTTTCAAAAGAAGCTGGCAGGAAACAGCCTCATCAGGACTGAAATGAAGAAATATAACATGATGTGGGTTTGGAAAGACAGAGAAGAGGAGATTTGCAATCATCGCTGCAGTGACAAAGGTTAATCCACCACAATGACAAAACAAATATAAAAACAAAATGCCTTGAGAAGATGTGGATACCATTACAGGCATGTCAAGTCACACTTAACAGCTTAACAGTTGGTTTACCTCTTTAATATATATATATATATATATATATATATATATATATATATATATATATATATATATATATATAGGATGAGTTAATCAGAGCCTGGATGTCCCAATGCATTTGAATGGAGCATTCCCAAGTCCCACTCACTGACTGTTCTGACCTTGTATATCAGAGGTTGAGGGAATGTGGACTCTGGGAGGCTCCCTCTGATCTGCCCGAATGATTGACTGCGATTCACCGTAGTAGCCTAAAGGTTAATCTGTAAAGGTTAAAAAAGGGGTGTGTGGTTTCCATACAAAAAAAAAAACAAAAAAAAAACGACTTTCCAAATACGAAATGACCCCCCAACCCCCAACAGATGTATACCATTTGGCAACGAGTAGGGGTCGCTGTCTGAAAACATGTCTATTCACTCCCCCTGCGTGCGTCAGTGAACCATCCCCTGGCCAATGATAAGCGGAGTCAAAGCTCGGCTGCAGCCAATCAGAGCGTGGAGCGGTTTAAAGGTATTTAAAACAGGGAGATTTGAATTTAAACCGGTAGTACTCAAGGGAGTAACATGATGCAGTGCTCTTCAGCGTCGCAACAGCAATAGAAAACTCTGTGAAAACTAAATATTACTCTTCGACACATGTGTAGGATGTCCTGTTAGAGGTTTGATGTGGCGACGATCACACACACAAGAACACTGAGCCGCGGAAACAGCGGGGGGATTACAATACAGCAGTTTGGCCTAAAGAAACAGTGGTATGTGTTGTGATTTATATTACGCCATTGTACAGTATTCTAATAATACTGTGCCTCTCAAGTGTCTGTGCGGGTCTCGGGGCTCTTAGTTAGTTTTTTGTAGGGACAGTGTTTGTTGCCAGACATATATCATAAGTGTGAGTTGACCGTACTGGGTCTAGTTCTCTTAGCTATCCAATTTAATACGATAGTCTGTGTAAACGTTAAAACTTGCCAGTGGATTTTAGGATTTTAATGTAGCTACACATTATTATTATTATTATTATTATTATTATTATTATTATTATTATTATTTGGTGAAAATCTGTCTGATATAGTCATCTTAATAATATAATCCGCCATTTTATGGAAACCAGGAATGTTAATCACCGTAGCATTTTAAGGAAATCCTAACGTCATAAACAAATCAACAAACACATGACAAATACATTGTTTATGTTCATTCTAACTTTTGTTTAGTTGTGTATGAGCTGCCCAGTATGTATAGCGTGATCCTTAATATTTTTAAATTACACCGGTTGTGTGGGTAATACGTGACTACAGCACCGGGTTTTATTAGGATCCTGCAAACTACCTTGTTTCGTACAATCACTCGCACCCACTGTCTTAAGATATGTACTCGTGGCTGTACACCTTCATAATACGTTAATCTCTGTTTTTAGAGAGCAACAATGGATTCAACTAAGAGTTTGAAGACGACACCCCTCGCTGGATATCTAAAGAAGGTGAATTAAAAATGAAATGATTTGAGGGCCTTAACTTCCAGTTCTATGTTCTGTGCACATTGTCGGTTTATTACGTATTTGCAATGTCATTATTATACAGACTTTATAATTGAAGTGCAGAGTGTGGTAGCCAGACTCTACTCGTTTCCCTCTGATTTACAAGACTCCAGACATGAATTGGTCACCACGTCCAGATGATAGGTGCCACTTTAGGAGCAAGTTGGTTGCTCCCGTATTCAACTGCTTAAGATACAACACCACATTATGACACTAAAGTGATACTAAAACAGTCCTGGTTAATCTATGCTGTTGATGACTGCAACAGCATGTTTATATTTTAGATGTTTTGTAAACACATTGTCTCATATTTCTATTCAGTAGTCTAACACGCTGCTGTGTTTCCTGAAGTCAACAGGGGAGGGACCCAAACGTGTGCCCGTGTCTCAGAAACAGGTGCCTGGCAGTACCACCCCAACCCAGCGGGTTCTCAGCACCGCAAACGGACCTCAGCGTGTCCTGAGACCACCCGCCCAGCAGAAACCAGGCCCCCAGAAGCAGCCACTATTCCAGACTCCGTTAAACAAGAACACAGCATCCAACCAGAATGTACCACCAAACCCAGAGAGCCAGCCAGCGAGCCAACCACAGCCCAAAGTTCAGGAGCCCAGCCAAGCAACAGAGCTGCCCAGTCAGGGGCAGGCTGCTGGTGAGCTGCTTGTCCTTTTCTTTCCAACGTTCTTCACTGTCACAAGGGACGTCAGGGTCATTTCTTACATTCATTATTTAAATAAACAGCTACGTTACAGAGACTCGCATTGCACTCTCGTGAGTGTGTGTCAGCACAGGACTGTGTATTTACTCTATTGGTAAAATAACTATTACAATAAAGGTACCTAACCTGTGCCACCAATAGCAACGTTTTGGCTGTGCAGAAAAGCATTGTCATGGACCCAGATCCACTTTTTTCCTTTGCTTTGTTTTTATAATGTGTTTTTTTGTTTATGCAGATAAACCTCCAGCAAAGGAATATACATCAATGGACAAGTACGTACAACATGAGATCTGGTTTTGGCAGAGCTGTCATTGCTACATTCATAGTTCACTACCGAGTGTCGCTCACATGCTAGCAGATCTGGATTAATGCAGTTGACAATATCCTGGCAGCACTGAGTAGAGCTGTAGGGCCATGCACTTTTAAGTTATTATTATTATTATTATTATTATTATTATTATTATTATTATTATTATTATTATTACTATTTGTTTATTTAGCAGACGCTTTTATCCAAGGCGACTTACAGAGACTAGGGTGTGTGAACTATGCATCAGCTGTAGAGTCACTTACAACAATGTCTCGTCCAAAAGACGGAGCACAAGCAAGTGACTTGCTCAAGTGAGTCAGTGAGTCAGCCGGCATTTGAACCAGAGACCTCGTGGTCTGTATCCCTTTTCTGTATCCACTCACACAGCCTCCTTCTCTTGGGAATGTATGCATTACTTTCTGTGGGTCAAAACAGTGCTGCAATGATGCACACAATAGAATGGGGTCAGTGGACAAAATTGTTAATCTTTTTAAATGTTACCTGCAGGAACATAATCCTATCCCACTCTGCTACACCCTGACTCGGCCAGTATTCCCGAACTCTCAGTATTTCTAAAACTGTAGTTCTAACAGACGTGAGCTTGTAATATCTGTGTCAAAGTTGATAACTGAAAATCTATCTGCTCTACTTTAGAAAACGGTGGAGCCTGGAAAACTTTGACATTGGTCGTCCTTTAGGAAAAGGAAAGTTTGGGAACGTTTACCTGGCCCGAGAGCGACAGTCCAAGTTTATCCTGGCACTGAAAGTGCTGTTTAAAACCCAGCTGGAGAAGGCAGGTGTGGAGCACCAACTGAGGCGAGAGGTGGAAATCCAGTCCCATCTCAGGTAGGGCTGCAGCTAATTTAATACATGCTGAACTCTTCCTTATTATGAGATGTCATCTGGTGAACTGAATGGTGTGTTATAAATCAGACGTTATTAAAATGTGGAGGTTACGTGTTCTGCTCTTCAAATGAACTGTTTCTTTCTGTTTCAGGCATCCGAATATCCTGAGGCTATATGGCTATTTCCATGACTCCTCCAGAGTGTACCTGATCTTGGAATATGCTCCCAAGGGTGAATTGTACAGCGAGCTGCAGCGATGTGGCAAATTCAACGAACAAAGAAGCGCTACTGTAAGAATCTAACCATTCTCAATTAGGTGCTAGAAATCAAACTGGGGCTTTTGGTGCAGAAACTGCTTTTGAGACTGGAATTCTAATTTTAATTTTCTTCTGTTTTCAGTATATTACTGAGCTGTCAGATGCTCTTCTGTACTGTCATTCTAAGAAGGTGATCCACAGGGACATCAAGCCAGAGAATCTTCTGCTAGGGGCCAGTGGGGAGCTGAAAATTGCAGATTTTGGCTGGTCTGTGCATGCACCCTGTTCAAGGTATGTGCTATGTATGTCCAGTCTCCTCAAGCTGGAGGCTTGTGCTGAGATTAAAACCAGGATATGTTCAGTGTAATGTGTGTTAAACTGTAACCACATGCATTCTTGTTATGATAGATGAACACAGCATTCGTATTTGGGCTGTGCTGGGAAATATATTATAGGGTCTTGGTCAATCCTGATATCTGTGTTGTGGAGAGGTTTGTGGCCTAATGTGCCCCTGAGTGTTCCTGCTTGGTTTCTCCAGGAGGGCGACTCTGTGCGGGACTCTGGACTACCTGCCTCCTGAGATGATTGAAGGCAGGATGCATGATGAGAAGGTGGACCTGTGGAGCCTTGGAGTCCTCTGCTATGAGTTTCTGGTGGGGACCCCTCCCTTCGAAACCAAGAGCCACGAAGAAACGTACCGAAAGATTTCTAAAGTAAGAGTTTGATTGGGGGGGGGGGGGGAGCTAATTTAAATGAGCCGTGCTTCTTTGAATCTGTTTTATGGGGAGAAGAGAATGCTATGTACTTGACTGACTAACAGAATTTCTAAATATTTATAATAAATGCAAATAAAACTGTTAGCCAGTATGCCAAGTATTTTAGAATGGCATTGTGCTTTTTGGTTATTGCCGTCTGTCACTGTGCTCAAGTGGCATCTAAACTGGTATGTTTTCTTTTTAGGTTGATTTCAGTTACCCCCAGTTTGTTAGCGAGGGTTGCCGAGATTTGATCTCCAAGCTGTTGAAACACAACCCCAACCAGAGGCTGCCCCTGCCCGGCGTGCTCACCCACCCCTGGGTCGTAGCAAACTCCACGAAACAGCCGACTGCCCTGTTGAAGATCACACCTCCCACCCCACAGCCCAGCTCCAGCAAGTGAAGCAACAGAGTGAAGACGAGGGCCTTCTCTTCCAAGATGCTGCTGACTCGAGACCGAGTGAACCACAGTGACCACTGTGTCCATTCCAGGCACATGACCTAGTATTCAAATTGATTCACTGCGCATGGCAAGCCACGCAAAGCAGACTCCTTCAGCACATGCGAAACAACGAGGGGCAAGAATAAATAGAGAATTATATCTTGTTTAAAAAGACTTGTCATCACGGAGTCTCCTGTACTTGAATTTCATGTTGGGTTGAGCTGTTCTTTCCCTGACTTATTTCTCTTTTATATGTATGTCTATCAATCCTGGTCTGCAAGGCCTTTTGAGCAGTGCAATAGCCAGTTTGAGTGCCTGTGACTTATTTATGGAGCCCTGCTTGTGAGGGTTTGTGATTGTGCTCTGCAGAGTGGATGTGGCTGTACTAACCAGGATCTTTTGTAAATATTTAGTTAAGATGATTATGAACCTTTTTATATTTTATATATTGGTGTTTTATTACTGTTGCAATACATTTAGGAGCAATTTCTTTAACAAGTTAATAAAATTAATTAATAATATTGCTTGTGTTCTCCATTTAATTGGTTGGAATTGCAATGGATAAAGATGTGTACAATGCAGTGTGGTTGCTCGTTCTCTGGGATGGTCTGGTGTGATAATAAGATTTCACATAATACTGCAAGGGTATAACATTGCATAGTGCAGTAAATGGGACTGGTGTTGCATTTTTTAGATGGGTTTTGGTTGGAATGGGAGGTTCTCTTTTCATCCCTGCTCTTTACACTAATAGTTTGAGTTTTGGGCATGTGTCTGTTCAGTTCAGAGTGGTGGAGAGAGGAGGCTTGGGTACAGGCTGCAGCACCTACCTGGCATGCAAAGGTGTGGCTCCTAACGATGGATTGCAGGTAAACAGGTTTATCTTTTATTGAATGATTGGTGAACAGACATGCTTCGATTGTCAAGTTCAAAGAGCTGTGGCAGGCCTATAAATGTTTTGGTCCTGTCTCTATGGAAACTTGCCATGTTCCCTTTTGAACTAAAATTCTGAAAGCATTCAACCTCTTGTGGTCTAGGAGTTGCTTAACTGAATTGATTGGTTTTAACAACCAAAAGGAGCAAATTACCCAAACCTAGAACATAAATCCTTCTGCAGCTTACAGTGAATTCAAAGGACACCATGTAAGGTGACAGAACCTAGGCACAGTCTGATGTATCTGTTTTCAATTTGCATCTGTATATTGAGGAGACTTCCATCCCAATGCTCCGCGCTGCAGGAATATGAATGTGAAATGTGCAGAAAGAGGTAGCGAATGGAATTGCACCATGCTGCTAGATTGTCCCTCTGTAACACCTTATCCACACTACCTTGCAATCAACACAACTGTTTGTGCTGGCTCTGTGGTCTTGGGGTTTGGCACGGTTGTTTATTGAGCGCACTGGAGCCCAATGCAGAGTGTTTAACATTTGTAAATGTGCCTCAGCCCTGTCCAGGACACCAGTGTGAACACCATGCCGTTTTCATGGCTGTGGACTCCACATCATTGTAATTTGCTTCCTTTCAGTCACCTTGTTGTACCTGGCATGTGTCTATCACAGGTGTTGCATTTTAGAACTGAGTTTGTGAAATGTTTGCTGGGGGAAAAACCCAGTAAAGTAGTTGCAGGGTGCAGTGTGTGGTGTTTTTTTTTTTTTTTTCCCCTGTCATGCATACACTTTAAAAACTCCAACCAAAAAAAATCCTCTTTAGAAACAGTCAAGAATGGTTTAATTTGTTTTTAAACCAAAGTCATTTCTGCTATCCATAATGACAACACAGTACAAGTGATAAAACTGGGATCTTTGTCCTCTGAATATAAAACCCTGGACATTACATTAAAATTGGCCTTTACACGAGTGGCTGTAAACCTGAGTCTTTCAAAACTTCTCTACAGAGTGCAGGGATATTAACAAAGCCCTCCTCCACCATTTACTGTACTACCCCAGCATTCCTGCAAAGCAGACTCGCTTCAATTAACTTTTCAGGGGCAAGTTTGTAGAGATATGGCTGGATTGTCTGTGTTGAAGAGACTCCTGGAAACCTGCTGTGTGCTTCAGCTGTTTTGTCTTTATAACATTGCTAAAAACAAGCGTGTCATTTAAGGTCTGATGACAGACCCTAATAAAATGTGATACTAAAACCTCATCCTTGTCCTTTGATTATTTAAGAGGTTAGAATGTCTGTCAATATTAATAGTATTACAGTACTGTGCTTAGTATTGTTATAAAGCTCAGCGCTCTGTCTATATACTGTTTGTGGGACGTTATTGAGGCATTTCCCAATGTAATCAGACAGTGCAGTATCTAATCCCTTTCACACCCCCAAGCAATTTAGATTGCAAAAAAATAGTCATGTACAGCAAAGCTCTGGACAGAATTTGAAAAGGTGGCAGGAAATAAAGCTTCGAGACTTTAATGAAGAAATATAACATGAAATCAGTTTGGAAAGACAAAGAGGGGATTTGCAATCAGAGCCTGGAAGTAACCCCTTTGGGAACACGTCCCAATGCATTTGAAGGGAGCATTCCCAAGTCTCACTGTTTGAATGTTCTGACCTTGTATATCAGTTCAGTTCAGGGGCTGAGGGAATGTGGACTCTGGGAGACAACCCTGAATGATTGACTGTGAGTCACTGTAGCAGCCTAAAGGTTAATCTCATCACCAGGAGCGAATGCCAGAATTGTGTATACTGCTGGATGCGGGCTAGCAAACAACAAACTGCCAAAACATTATTAGCACAGTGACGGCGGATTTAATGAATATTGCTTAAGGGGAATGCACGTTCTCTCTTGGAAATATACATGTAGCTCTAGACTGTGTATCACAGTACTTTGTTTTCGTTTTTTATTATATTACTGTATACAAAAGTCTGTAGTTTCTATACAAACAAAATAAAAAATAAAAAATACTTTCCAAATACGTTTATCTAACAGAAATACGATTTAGATGGAAAAATGTTTGGTTTAAATTTTTTTTTTTCTGCTAGAGTACTACTACATCAAGCAATTCATGATTAATTACATTTAATAACACATACATATAATGGTGGAGTAACGTGTATTTAAACTGATTACCCTGTCCGGTACACGTTTTTACAGAGCATATTCAGCGTATGTTTCAGTAACAACTGAACCCACCCAGTAGAGGATACCTACCATTTGGGGTCGCTGTCTGAAAACATGTCTATTCACTCCCCCTGCGTGCGTCAGTTAACCATCCCCTGGCCAATGATAAGCGGAGTCAAAGCTCGGCTGCAGCCAATCAGAGCGTGGAGCGGTTTAAAGGTATTTAAAACAGGGAGATTTGAATTTAAACAGATGTAGTCAAGGGAGTAAAACAAGACGCAGTGGCCCTCAACAGCAATAGAAAACTGTCAAAAATATATATTACTCTTCGACACATGTGTAGGATCTCCTGTTAGAGGTTTGATGTGGCGACGATCACACACACAAGAACACTGAGCCGCGGAAACAGCGGGGGGATTACAATACAGCAGTTTGGCCTAAAGAAACAGTGGTATGTGTTGTGATTTATATCACGCCATTGTACAGTATTCTAATATAATACTGTGCCTCTCAAGTGTCTGTGCGGGTCTCGGGGCTCTTAGTTAGTTTTTTGTAGTGTTTGTATATCTTGTATACAAGTGTGTGTTGACCGTACTGGGTCTAGTTCTCTTGGCTATGCAATTAATACGATAATCTGTGTAAAACGTTAAAACTTGATCGTGGGATTTAGGATTTTAATATAGCTACACAACAGTACTCGCCCTCCTTTCTGACTTGCCGGTATTCTTTGTGAAAATATGTAGTCGGTTTAATCTTTGCGTTTATAATCCGCCATTTTATGGCAACTGGAAGCAGTTTAGGGAAATAGGAAATCCGAACGGCATGAAGTTTTTATAGGTTTAAAAAATTAATAAATAACCCAGCACATACTGGTACGTCACCGTATGATAAATATCTTGTTTATGTTACTTGTAACTTTTTGTTAAGTGTATGAGCTGCCCAGTATGTATAGCGTGATCCTTAATATTTTTAAATTACACCGGTTGTGTGGGTAATACGTGACTACAGCACCGGGTTTTATTAGGATCCTGCAAACTACCTTGTTTCGTACAATCACTCGCGCCCACTGTCTTAAGATATGTACTCGTGGCTGTACACCTTCATAATACGTTAATCTCTGTTTTTAGAGAGCAACAATGGATTCAACTAAGAGTTTGAAGACGACACCCCTCGCTGGATATCTAAAGAAGGTGCGTTAAAAAGGAAATGATTTGAGGGCCTTAACTTCCAGTTCTATGTTTTGTGCACATTGTCGGTTTATTACGTATTTGCAATGTCATTATTATACAGACTTTATAATTGAAGTGCAGAGTGTGGTAGCCAGACTCTACTTGTTTCCCTCTGACTACAAGACTCCAGACATGAATTGGTCACCAAGTCCAGATGATGGGTGCCACTTTAGGAGCAAGTTGGTTGCTCCCGTATTCAACTGCTTAAGATACATCACTACATTATGACACTAAAGTGATACTAGAACAGTCCTGGTTAATCTATGCTGTTGATGACTGCAACAGCATGTTTATATTTTAGATGTTTTGTAAACACATTGTCTCCTATTTCTATTCAGTAGTCTAACACGCTGCTGTGTTTCCTGAAGTCAACAGGGGAGGGACCCAAACGTGTGCCCGTGTCTCAGAAACAGGTGCCTGGCAGTACCACCCCAACCCAGCGGGTTCTCAGCACCGCAAACGGACCTCAGCGTGTCCTGAGACCACCCGCCCAGCAGAAACCAGGCCCCCAAAAGCAGCCACTGTTCCAGACTCCGTTAAACAAGAACACAGCATCCAACCAGAATGTACCACCAAAACCAGAGAGCCAGCCAGCGAGCCAACCACAGCCCAAAGTTCAGGAGCCCAGCCAAGCAACAGAGCTGCCCAATCAGGGGCAGGCTGCTGGTGAGCTGCTTGTCCTTTTCTTTCCAACGTTCTTCACTGTCACAAGGGACGTCAGGGTCATTTCTTACTGACATTCATTGACAAATCAATGAAATCTTGGAATTTGTAAAAAGTGCTTTTAAATTGTTTAAATAAAAAAAAAAGACTACATTGCCGAGAATCATGTTGCACCTCCCATGTGTGCATGTTGGCATGATTTATTTTATTTTTATTTGCATTATTGGTAAAATAACTATGTGAAAGGTACCTGTGCCACCAATAGTAAAATGTTGGCTGTGCTAAAAAGTATTGTGATGGACCCAGAAGCCAGTTCTCTTCCCTTGCATTGTTTTAGTAATGTTCTTTTTGTTTATACAGATAAACCTCTGGCAGAGGAATATACATCAATGGACAAGTAAGTACCGCATGAGATCTGGTTATTTTTAAATTGGTTATCTGCAAGGACATCATCCTAACCAACACTTAGTCTTCAACTCTCGGGATTTGAGAACTGAAAATCTATCTGCTCTGCTTCAGGAAACGGTGGAGCCTGGAAAACTTTGACATTGGTCGTCCTTTAGGAAAAGGAAAGTTTGGGAACGTTTACCTGGCCCGAGAGAGACAGTCCAAGTTTATCCTGGCACTGAAAGTGCTGTTTAAAACCCAGCTGGAGAAGGCAGGTGTGGAGCGCCAACTGAGGCGAGAGGTGGAAATCCAGTCCCATCTCAGGTAGGGCTGCAGCTAATTTAATACATGCTGAACTCTTCCTTATTATGAGATGTCATCTGGTGAACTGAATGGTGTGTTATAAATCAGACGTTATTAAAATGTGGAGGTTACGTGTTCTGCTCTTCAAATGAACTATTTCTTTCTGTTTCAGGCATCCGAATATCCTGAGGCTATATGGCTATTTCCATGACTCCTCCAGAGTGTACCTGATCTTGGAATATGCTCCCAAGGGTGAATTGTACAGCGAGCTGCAGCGATGTGGCAAATTCAACGAACAAAGAAGCGCTACTGTAAGAACCTAACCATTCTCAATTAGGTGCTAGAGATCAAACTGGGGCTTTTGGTGCAGAACCAGCTTTTGAAACTGGAATTCTAATTTCAGTTTTCTTCTGTTTTCAGTATATTACTGAGTTGTCGGATGCTCTTCTGTACTGTCATTCTAAGAAGGTGATCCACAGGGACATCAAGCCAGAGAATCTTCTGCTAGGGGCCAGTGGGGAGCTGAAAATTGCAGATTTTGGCTGGTCTGTGCATGCACCCTCTTCAAGGTATGTGCTGTGGATGTCCAATCTCCTCAACCTGGAGGCTTGTGCTGAGATTAATACCAAATACTGGGTGTGAACTTTGTAGATGCTGTAAGCCAGAGCCCAGTCTTGATAACTACAGTATTCAGAATGGTATGACCCAGTTCTTGAACTGCATTTTTCCTGCTGTGTTGGCCACTTTGTAAAGTTTGAAGTGAAGTGTTCTATAGTTGGCTTTGCACCCTATATCTGGGGATCCTATACGTCATCTTGCATTGAGGAATATACTCCCTCTAGTGGTGTGAATTAATTTTCACAAAAGGTTCACGTCACAATTATGCGCTTGCAAACTGTTACACACACTCCATATCGAACAAGACCTGCTGGATCAACTGCTTTCTAGTTCCTCTTGAGGTTTAATGAGGAAGTATGTGCAGGATATGTTCAGTGTAATGTGTGTTTAAACTGTAACCACATGCTTTTTAGATTCATCACATGGAAAGGTTATTGGCTTCTTGTGTTCCTGCTTGGTTTCTCCAGGAGAGCGACTCTGTGCGGGACTCTGGACTACCTGCCTCCTGAGATGATTGAAGGCAGGATGCATGATGAGAAGGTGGACCTGTGGAGCCTTGGAGTCCTCTGCTATGAGTTTCTGGTGGGGACCCCTCCCTTCGAAACCAAGAGCCACGAGGAAACGTACCGAAAGATTTCTAAAGTAAGAGTTTTATTGGCAGGGGGGGGGAAGCTAATTTAAATGAGCCGTGCTTCTTTGAATCTGTTTTATGGGGAGAAGAGAATGCTATGTACTTGACTAACAGAATTTCTAAATATTTATAATAAATGCAAATAAAACTGTTAGCCAGTATGCCAAGTATTGTAGAGTGGCATTGTGCTTTTTGGTTATTGCTGTCTGTCACTGTGCTCAAGTGGTACGTTTTCTTTTTAGGTTGATTTCAGTTACCCCCAGTTTGTTAGCGAGGGTTGCCGAGATTTGATCTCCAAGCTGTTGAAACACAACCCCAACCAGAGGCTGCCCCTGCCCGGCGTGCTCACCCACCCCTGGGTCGTAGCAAACTCCACGAAACAGCCGACTGCCCTGTTGAAGATCACACCTCCCACCCCACAGCCCAGCTCCAGCAAGTGAAGCAACAGAGTGAAGACGAGGGCCTTCTCCTCCAAGATGCTGCTGACTCGAGACAGAGTGAACCACAGTTACCACTGTGTCCATTCCAGGCACATGACCTAGTATTCAAATGGATTCACTGCGCATGGCAAGCCACGCAAAGCAGACTCCTTCAGCACATGCAAAACAACGAGGGGCAAGAATAAATAGAGAATTATATCTTGTTTTAAAAGACTTTTCATCACGGAGTCTCCTGTACTTGAATTTCATGTTGGGTTGAGCTGTTCTTTCCCTGACTTTATTTCTCTTTTATATGTATGTCTATCAGTCCTGGTCTGCAAGGTCTTTTGAGCAGTGCAATAGCCAGTTTGAGTGCCTGTGACTTATGGAGCCCTGCTTGTGAGGGTTTGTGATTGTGCTCTGCAGAGTGGATGTGGCTGTACTAACCAGGATCTTTTGTAAATATTTAGTTTTAAGATGATTATGAACCTTTTTATATTTTATATATTGGTGTTTTATTACTGTTGCAATACATTTAGGAGCAATTTCTTTAACAAGTTAATAAAATTAATTAATAATATTGCTTGTGTTCTCCATTTAATTGGTTGGAATTGCAATGGATAAAGATGTTTGCAATGCAGTGTGGTTGCTCGTTCTCTGGGATGGTCTGGTGTGATAATAAGATTTCACATAATACTGCAAGGGTATAACATTGCATAGTGCAGTAAATGGGACTGGTGTTGCATTTTTTAGATGGGTTTTGGTTGGAATGGGAGGTTCTCTTTTCATCCCTGCTCTTTACACTAATAGTTTGAGTTTTGGGCATGTGTCTGTTCAGTTCAGAGTGGTGGAGAGAGGAGGCTTGGGTACAGCCTGCAGCACCTACCTGGCATGCAAAGGTGTGGCTCCTAACGATGGATTGCAGGTAAACAGGTTTATCTTTTATTGAATGATTGGTGAACAGACATGCTGCCATTGTCAAGTTCAAAGAGCCGTGGAGATTTACATTGCATGGCAGGCCTGTAACTGTTTTGGTCCTCTGTCTATGGAAACTTGCCATGTTCCTTTTTTAAGCTAATATTTTGAAAGCATTCGGTCTCATGATCAGGTAGTTGCGTAACTGCAACATGACAATAATAATAGTAGGGTCAAGGTCACCTGCGTGGTTAATATAATCCTGCAGATATAAACACCGATCTGGACACAATTGATTTCTTTGTCTATGCATAGTAAATATGACGCCTGGGCAGCAGTGTGGAGTAGTGGTTAGGGCTTTGGACTCTTGACCGGAGGGTTGTGGGTTCAATCCCCAGTGGGGGACACTGCTGTTGTACCCCTGAGCAAGGTACTTTACCTAGATTGCTCCAGTAAAAACCCAACTGTATAAATGGGTAATTGTATGCAAAAATACTGTGATATCTGTATAATGTGAAATCTTGTAACAATTGTAAGTCGCCCTGGATAAGGGCGTCTGCTAAGAAATAAATAATAATAATAATAATAATAATGATGTGCCGTCTGCTGTTCAGTTTTGACATCCTTTCAGAACGGATGTGTTTCCACCTCGGCAGTTGTGTGATTTTGAAATCTCTTGCAGAGACGTGAGTCTGGCTCTGGTGCTGCTATTCTGCACATTCCAGAGACGGTATGTGAATCTGAGTAAAGCGGTGACCGGAATGGAATTCATTATGTACCCGGAACTATGATCCAATAGAAAAATAAAGCTTTTTCAAGTAACTTATTTTCATGTGAAAATTCAATTGAAATGTAGTATTTACTTCAGCGGATAATAAAATACAGTGCAACTAATAAACATGCTTCTATGAAAAAAAGACATTCAAATAAATTCACAGTTGTGACTTTCTTTTAATAATTATCATCTCTATTACTGTATATGGCTTTAGGACAACAAATACAGACTGAAAAACAAGATGTCTCCTTAGCAATTCAGGATGCTAGCCTTTAGCTTTTATATAAAAAAAAAAGCCTTTTCCATCTCTCATCTTAGCTTACTGGCAGGAGACATGGCTTCTGTGGGCTTTCCTGTCTTAGACAAATATTCCCAGAGGTTTTGGCGCTGGTATCGGATTCAGATTACTCCCCCACTGTTAAATAATTAAAGTGTTCTAACACCCCATTTAAAAGTCTGGGCTTGAGTGTGTTTCATTGCAGAGGCTGGGGTAGATTCATATGATTGTAAATGCTTCTTTCCTTTTGCAGTCTGTTCCAGATGGCTTTCAGCAAGCAACTGAGGTATGGCATCTTTCAGGTCTCTTTCCCCTGTGCAGAGTCAAGGACCGGATTCATCGGTTGCTGTGCAGGGGGAGAGCAGTAAGCGGTCCTATTGTAAACGCTGCAGGGTTGCTATTTGCTTGCTGTGTTTTAAATGTATTGTATTCCCCCACCTGTTGACCACAGCTCACTCCTGTCTGTAAACCGAGGATGCCATTGTATTTACTGATGAAGGACACCTGATGTACAGCAGTAAGGGACTGGGCAGCTGGGGGTAAAACACCTTTTGAAATGACATGGGTAACTTGTAATTCAAACTCCACTAATAAGTACTATTCAAAAGCAGTTATGATGGCAGATTCTCTTTAGCTTGGTGGTTAAGCCCTACCTTTTTAAAAATAATGAGAGCAGAAAAAGTCCAACTGAGAGTTTGTGGTGAGTTGCTTTTACAGGCTGGGCCAGGAACAAACTCCCAGCAGCACCACTTTAGCTTGAGCAGCTGTGATGACATCACGCTCAGAATGCAGTGCAGCAATAGCAGCTGTGGAGCCCAGGTGGGTATGTATTCAGGGGCTGGAGACGGGGGGCTTGAAAAGACCCACTTTTCGGAAGTAGCGCACAATGAAGGGCACCGAGACCAGCGTGATGCTGATGCGGACCGGGGCAAACAATTTGTGAACGGCGTAGGCCAGCACGAACGTACTGGTGCCGGCAGCAATCTTGGACTGGACCATGGCCTCGCTGAATCCCACCTTGAAGAGCAGAGCTGTCATGTCAATGCCACTGTGAAGAGAAGAGCAGGGATTGCATTGCAGTCCTTAATCACAGCTGAGCTAAATTCAACAAGCAGCCAGGGAGTGGCACAACCTAGAGTGTCTACTACCCTATTCGCACTGCAAAACTAACTTGTGATCAATGTGTGCTGAAACTGTGATTGCCAATGAGAATCACGTTTCAATATGCAATGAAGCGCATTATTGAGGCAGTGTGAACAGGGTGTAGATGGTAAAATCCTGTTTCTATCCCAGCAGGGGAACAGTTAACTAGTATTGAGAAAGCAACATGGGATTCATGACAAACCCAGATCTATGTTTTGACCTCGGTCACATGCTGCTTTTAGTATTTTTCCCCTCTATATGTTATGCATGACTAAGGGGACTCTGCAACAATGAGAATCACTGTTCTGACAAAGACGATTGAGGCAATGCGATGTTCCTTTCAACATCATGTGCGTCACGATGCACGAGTTTCACTGGCTACTGGCTTGAAGTCTCAGATTCTGTATTTCTGATAACCAGTACGATGAATGCCTTTGTATCTTTATTTCAATGTTATTTATATAGTATCTTTCTTTGTAAAGGTTCTTCAATGCATTCAAATGCATGCTTTCTGCTGAGTAAGAACGAATCACTTTGATCCAGATTCATTAGCTTAGAAATAAGATACTGCACCTGCCCGGTTGCTAAGCGACCGCCCCCTCCCCCCTCCAGTTCACCTTTGCCCTCTCACTCACATCTAATCTTCAGAAGCTCAGTTACTTGCCAGCCAGTTTATTTACTTTGTGAGCTGGTCAACCGAAAGTAGCGTGTCACCTTGACACAGCAGAAGAGCACTGATTAAAAGGCAAAGGTGTTAGAGTGGAAGACAAACACCACAGTTATACAAGTAAACAGGGCCTCACATTCCCAATGGCAGGCTGGCATTTCACCACTAAAGAAGATCGCTTTACCAGCGCACATCAAACATGTGCAAAACACAGCATGAGCAAGCACTGCTCTGACAGAGCAGCACATTAATAGTTAATGTGTTAAGCAAGTCAGTTACAGAACAGTTCCAGGTATGCAGGGTGGGGCTGAAACGATGCGCCCCAGCCAGCTGTGTGAAGCTAACCAGTACTAATCCGTACCCTTTTCTTTCTGTTACATCCAGTGACTCTGCATGCTGTACCCTGGAGCTGGCATGAGCTCAGCAGAGCCTGGGCACCTGCTGTTCATGCTGGGTATTGTGTAATATGCATATGAATGTATTACTGTATCATAGCATTAAAAAAGAACAGGAATAGATTTATATCTTAAGGAGCTAGTTCATTTAAAAAGAATTAATCAGTCACAATATGTTGGGAAATTACCAGCAAATCTAGCATATTTCTATTGACACAGGCACAACTTGCCGGCTATCTTGTGGACCAGCTGTAACCGTTCATAATGTTCCTAGATGCATGCGAGTCACTGTGCTGTTACTTCATGCTGTGTGTGTGATTTCAGCTGCTCACCTGGAAATGGCCAGGTAAACTATCCCCAGCGACATTAAGGAGATTCCGATGTGGAACGAGACTCCGACAGCTCCGTATTCCTTGAAGACCTTCTTCAGCTGCTGGGATTTGCTGGGTTTCCTGTTTTCCTCTCTTTCCTGTTCTGCGGCACCCACTCTGGAATCACTGCTCTCCGCCTGCTCCAGAGAGACAGGAGGCAAAGATTGTCAGGATTGCAGAGTGCTGCCTAATATTGAAGCAGGAACTGAACTTCATCACTATGGAAGCTAGCTCGTGTTTCACACTTCTACAATCAGTGCTGCCCACAGAAGCTGATATTTGAACTAAAAGGTCGGAGTCTTTTTAAAACTATTATTAGAACTGGGTCAGACAAAAAAGAGTTAAAGTGAAGACACAGGAAACAGGAAATGAGATTAGCGAAGCCTGGTTTAAAATTAGAATAAACCACATATGAACTCATCACCCGAGCTCCGACGCTGTGCTCCACCTCCAAGGATTACTCATCGCAACAAACCCAGTCTTACTAAACATTTACAACAAGGCAGGAGATTTTCCTTTTGTGCGACTGTCCGAACATCTGCTGCACTCAACAGCTGTATGTGTCACGTGTGAGAGAGAGGCTGTGCCAGATATAGAACGGGGGTATCAAGTATCTAAAGGGTATTGGGAGGGAGATGTGTCGTATTTAGTTCTGTTATCTTATTTAAAGTCATTTAAAAGTAGGAGTTATTTTCCCTTTTGACATGTTAAACAGAGCCTGATATTCATTACAGTTTTACATTTTGTAAAGAAGCCAAAAGCCAAGAATTAAAAATATCAAGTGCTTTTTACGGCTGTATTAACATAGGCTACAGATGGGCATTGATCACTGATAAACTTTAATAACAACACTTTTCCAGAAATGCAATTCAAATTGCTCCAGTTTTAAACAACGCCCCCCACCCCAGTCTCTTGGAAAGCTGCTACAGCACAGTGCTGTTGTGCAGATGGTCTTGCACATGCTGTCCAGACTTTAGAGAAGTCAGGTAAATGATTAACTATCGGTAACTGCTCAGGTTAACCAGGTGACTGGGGTCTTTTTCATCATCTACACAGTGCAAAGTGTGCAGATTTCCTTTCATATGTTCTGTAACTCATCAAAACAGAAGAGTCTTTAAATCATTGGGAGAACAGGACTTACATATTTAAATTATAACTAGCAAAAAGTGAGGTGGCTCAGCCTGTGCTAATGGTAAATACCACAGCAGAGCTGTGCTGTCTGCAGCATAAAGCAAGCATGTCTCAAATAGTTGGCCTTTAGTTGCAAGCACTTTCTAAGCTTGTGGTGATGATTACTGCATACAGCAGTGAAGGGTTTCATTGCATTTATTTATTTATTTTAGATATTGGGTTTGTTTTGGTTTTGTGATTACTGCATACAGCACGGTAGGGGTTGGCAAGAAAGAAAGACATAGGCTATAGAAATATTTCTAATAATCCAAAGGGCGGTTTCCTGTGTGACTATCTTTGACACGCCTGTGAAAGGCTGTTCTTATGTAATGATACCATTGTATACAAATATAAACAAAATACTGAGCCAGACCATAGAGACAGATTTGTTTGAGACAGAGCGATACAAAAAAACAAGCACCGTACATGATGCCAACTCGCCTTTTGCCAAGGCAGCAGTCATGAGCTACAGACCGCACTGTACTTGGTTCATTGTGCACAGTATGCGTGGCCTGGGAAAAGCCGTGCCAGACCGCGGCTATTGTTTTTAATTGCATGCACAAGCTCTGAGCAGGTTTCATAGATTCAGCACTGTCTCGTGCTGCGGTTTAACAACACATGGTCACGCTGGGCTGTTCCACCCACGACCAAGATCAGCGTACTTTATATTAGTCTACACGCATGCATCCTCTTACTATTAAATATCCTTGCTGCGCAACAAAATACTGAGTAGTGTGATTGGGTTGCTTGTAATAACGACGTCAGTGCATTATTCTTATTGTTGTTTTACAAAATTAATCTAAAAATATAATTAAAGTGGATAAGCTATTCAAAATAAAAAGTGTTATATATTTTATTTAACGCGGATTAATGTCTGACAAATCTACCATCAACAAGTTACATAAACGCGTACAAACTATAGGTTATCACAGGGGGCTCGTTGCGTTGTGAGACAACGTCACATACTAACCCCGAGCACTTTGAAACGCTAACAGGCATGATTAAACACTCTTCAATTATGCCAAAGAAAATAGTTTTTAGTTTTCCTTCTTTTTTAAAACATGATTCAATAACACTTGACTTTCTATACCCAAAATACAACACTATATAATATATTACAGATAAGAAAACACACACACACACACACACACACACACACACACACACACACACACACATTGAAACCACTTCAACATCACGATAACAATGTTGCATCCAAACTAGAAGAAACGTGCCTTGATTGATCTTGAACCTTGGTCGGCGGTTGTTTTTATCTCTTGTTGCCTGGCGGATGAAGTACAGAAACACGCCCGCATTTGGAGCCTCCCTGCCGCTGGAGTGAAAAGATAAAGGCGCCTGTTCTTGGAGCTCAGCGCCGACGACAGATCAGCGCCTCCGAACCGGTTACACCCCGCAGCTCCGGCAGGAGAAAGCGCCCAGAGAATCGGCAACCCCTTCGCTTTATTACCGTGGAACTGGCGGCTCGGCAGCCCCGCTGCGGACAAACTTTCTTCCCAAGGCAGAGGATTAATCCAGTTTGCATATTTGCGCTTGTAATCCTCGGAAGTCGGATCTGTTTTAAATAACATCGCCTTGCCTGCCCCTTCGGTATTCGGTAAAACAGTCCACGGTAATGGACTGCGAATACTTTTCGCGTTTGCAGCTTCCCAACCACCCTGCCGTGCATTAATCCCAGGGAAAGCTGTCTTTGCAGAATTATGCAATGGTCGGGTAGCAGCAGCATTGACCTGCTTTCTTGTTCTCGTCGTACTTGTTCCTGGATTTCCAAGAATGTTACACCCCAAAAAATTCACCGATGCACCAACAGTGCTCGCATGTTGTAGCTGCACCGGTAACCTAACCCCTCTTGATCGAAGCATGATCCAGCTCTCCGCTTTCTTTCTGCGAACTGTACCCGGGTCTGCTAATCGTTATGCTGTCTCCACGGCGTCTGTCTCTGTTGGCACGACAGCGGTGAGACAATAAGAAACCCTTCAACTTTTTCCCTGCTCTAGTTTACTTGCACTCTCGCTTGTTATGCTATCGACCCGCTCCGGCAAAGCACCGTGTGATTCATCTGTTTACAGAGCTAGCTTGACATTACAAGAAACCCGCTGGCCAATGGGATCGGAAGCCACGCCTCCTAGTTTACTTAGATAACAAACAAATTAGGGACCCAAACGGGCGGGTGACGTCAGGTATTTCATAACGTGGCGTGAGCTGCAGGACTGATACAGGTGGGTCAGGGTTATGAAGCATTGTAATGGTGTGTTTATATTAGATATTTGACCTCCTATATTTGAGACTCTTGCATTTTTAAAATAATAAAGCCATTTTCTTTGTCAGTATTTTACTGCTTCAAGCTTGTTCACGACAGTTTTGTGTAAACCTGACAGGATCCTTGTTTGAGTTCTAGCTGCATGAGTTGATTTAGTTATATCAGAGAACCCCGTGTTATATGAGAGATCCTGTAACACTTTGTATCTCAATAATCAATTCCTTTACACGCACATTATCATTTGCAGTTCTTTTAAACAAGTCATGCCTAACATATTGGAAACTCTTATCCGCGCATTCATTTGGTATTCACTACAGCGCTTCACAAGCTGCTTGCATTTTACTCGCTGTATTTCACAGAGAATTGTCTAGAAAACACCTAGAACTGACTGCTTCACTCTGTCTCCTATCTGTCTTTAAAAAACCCAGACACTCTTGACTGATAATCTGTAAGCTTAACACACACGATTCAATTGTTAACATGTGGGGATAAATAACTTGTAATAATGTTTAGCAGAATTGATATGGTGCTCATAAGTGTATCAGGGTGTGTTTGCATTACAGAAAATGAGGGATCTGTCAAGCATTAGGAGTTTAGTGCTGTCCACCGTGGTGTCTCTTAAACACTGACGCTCAGGTACACTGGAAAGCTGCTTCATGATTGATGCTAGCCTTTGCGCTATCCCAGTATGACACCTGTAACATGTCTCTTCTTCCCGTTGCTATAGCAACTGTTCTCTCTGCTTCCAAAGAGCAGTGAAACGCTTTTGAAAGGTGATAACGAGGCTTCACAGAAATAAGAAAGCTGAACAAAAAACGAGGCTTGTTTCTTTGAAATGTCTGTGAGCTTCTGTACATGCTGCTGACATGTGTACAATCTTACATATTTCCTGTTCTACACATCAAGACTACCCGCCTGCTAAATATCTCAAACACACAACGTTAGGGTGTTGAGCTCAGAGCTATACAAAGCAGGACTTCGATTTGCATGCTGGTGTTGAAGGGCCTGCTTTGTTCTTCCACATCTTACTGCAGAACATACAGAAGCAGCCCCACTAAAATAGATTATAATACATATTGTTTTATCCTCTAATCTGAACTGTACTTTCATTGTTACTGGTACTACTGTAATACATGACATGTTATCTAGTTCTGGCTTTGAGAAATAAGGGCAGAATGTAACCTTATCTAGTGGAACAGAAACTGATACTGGGGGGGGGGGGGGGGGGGGCAGGTTTTTCTAACCTTTTGGGGACACAGAGGTTAACATGTGAAAAAGCAACAATGTGGGGAAGGCCCCAGTATATTATCTGCTTAAGAATCAAACGAAAAGTCCAGAAGTCTTATTTCCTCTCTGCGTTCACCTGGTGGGGAGTTTCAATGGCTTTCTACAGACCTGTACCTCCTAAAACTTTCCACGCTGCTTTATAACATGCCTCTTCCAAGCAGGTTCTAGTGCATACTTGCTATCGGCTGTTGCTGTACACGTGCCAGACACAGAAATGAAAGGAGCAGGGAGGTGCATCTTGTACAGGACACACAAGTTTTAAGAAAACCAGGCAAGGTAAGTTCTTCTTCCCAGGGAGTCTGGGAACATAGCAGTGACCAGTGTTTTTTTTTTTTTTTAACACAATGCCAGTTTCCAGACAGTTGAGCTCTTCCCTGTGAAATCCCTGGGGCTGGGTGTTTGTCAGGCTGGGTTTCATTAGCATGTGCATTCATCCACAACCCCTAGAGCTCTGCAAGGCGGGGCTGCACTGAACACTGGCGTTCTTCCACACTGAGCTCTCTGACACACAGCCAGCTGGCTCCTGCTCTGCACAGACCCGCACCGCATTCATGCAGCCACAGCACATTGCAGACAGAAATATCAGTGGGAAAAAAAGCAACGTGCTCCGAACGAGCGTCTTCATTCCCGTCGGATACAACTCCAGTACGTTACAGTTTAAAGCCTTGGGGCCACGCAATGAAAGTGCCGTGCAGTGTATCCCCTGTATGTATTTTCTTTACATTCTCATAAAGCCCCCCTTTTATTAGCCTTCTGCTCATTTTTGATTAATTGGCTGCTGGCTGCACTATTCATGTGCTGCTTGGCCTTCACCACTGAACTCTAACTGCAGTTTCTTGAAAATCAATAAAAACCTGAGGTTAAAGACAGGGTTCTCTGTTTCATAGAGCACCCAGAAAGCAGAGCTCTGCACCCCCCTTGCCTAGTGCAGCTCAGATTGATGTGAAACAGCGTGCAGGCTTTTGAAAACGTCATTCTTCTGGCTTCTCATCCCAAGTGGGCTCTCTCATTGAGAATGGAGTGAATTATGTGAAGGGGCCAATGGCAAGGGCGTCCTATTGAAAGAGCCTGAATGAGCCTCCTTACAATAGAGTCTAGAGTCTGAGAGCAGTGTGGAAACCACCAACAGAGCAGAAACGAAGCAGGAAACCACTGCTGTTCTCATTGTGTCAGATACTAGAAACTGGCAACGCAGAAAGGAAAGTCTTTTAGTGAAAATACCATTGCTTATTTTCAATGGGGGGGGGGGGGGGGGGGGGGGGAGGTTTATACTGTTATAGCTCAGTACAGCCAGCCCTGGTTTTCATGGATAACATCCTGTGGGTTACAGTACCTAATCCAAACTCTGAAAGGACATCCCTTATTACCAAGAGGACTGACTCTTGCAAGAGGACTGACTCTTGCAAGAGGACTGACTCTTGCAAGAGAACGGTTGGTTTTCCTAAAGTAGCACTGGCTTTCTAAAAGGACATTCACCTTGCTGATGTCACAGAGGCACACACGAGGGTCACACGAACAGCACAGTTACATCTTCCTATTGTCATTATTCTTTTTTAATCAGTAAGCACACATAACTAAAATAACAACTAGAATAGTCAATACAGTGCTTTACTTTGCATTGTTCCATAGGAACATATTTTAAAACTTGCAATAGAAATACCTCATTAAGCCAGCAGAGGGCATGATACACACTTTATAGTGCCTGAATTCATACAGTACAATTTAGAGTCTAAAGGCTGCTCTCTGCTGGCTTATTGTTTGTCAGTCTGACAGCCTGTGCAATTGTAGATTCGAAGTCTTAAATATTCAACTTTCAACACAAACGCTCGCAATAAAAGGCAAAAACAAACACCAGCATCTGAACAAAATATACAATTTATTTAAAACCTGTTGATACAACCATCAATATTTTGCCAGTACTTACAAAATCAGTAGTTTGTCTCTTTTTTTTTCATTAGAGAATACCATCTCCTCTCTGTCACTTTAATCAGCCTCATATACCAGAGTGCACAAGAACCAGGATAGACTCTGCAAGTGGCAACCCTCACACTACCTTCACATCAGTGTTAAAAAGCACATGGTATGAAATCTGGGTAGAAACACATTGCACTGATCACTGTAAAATAATTACCTGCTATGGCACTGTCATCAATGAACCTACCAGTATTTTTATTACACTACTCAGTTGCAATACAGCTGTTCCTCCTCTTGGTCCTGCTTGGTTAAGATGCCCTGGAATGCCTCTCCTAATTTCAGCGTTCTCTTTAGAACTGATAGAATGTTCTGGAATGGAACGTGGATTCCTTGAAATAAAGAGGCTAGCCGATATGTCTGTGGTTTATGAAACACAAACTGAACCAACAAGAGGCTCAAACACAGCCTCTAACTTACTTGCTCCACGTTTTGATAACGCCGTTTAAAACATGTAATTTGCTTTTAACCCTCCGTTTAAAGGACGTACTGCCCCCTGACTGCTTTGAAGTGGCACGCTGCGGGCTCAGGCTTCCTCCACTGTGTGCGAGTACAGTTTGTTTAAATGTCACACAGCGACACAGATGTTGTTCCTGCTTATCCCTGCGGCTGTCCCTTTTGATCTGTGCCCAGGGTTTGTCTGCAGTTCCAACAGAACCCCAACACTCTCATAGCATGAGAAATGAAAGGGTCGTCCTTGCTCCCCTATGGTCAGTAACTTTTGCTACTGAAGGTGTGCAGTCAGTTGTCCATGGTCACGGAGGACACATTGTCCATGCATGATGATGGGCGTCCCTCAGCTGCAACTGCAGGGGGTAGCTGACCAGTTCTGTAGATAACATTGGGTCCATATAACGCTGCACCTCTTACACATCTCTAAAAGTATTGATGAAGAGAAGCATTGTCATTTCATAAGAGCTTACTGGCTTAGCCTAGCGTATGCAGGAGTAAATATAGTTCTGTGCAGTGCGGTATCTATTTACAGTAGTACAGCACGCTAACACTGATCCCTGTGCTTCAGCGCTAGGAGGGGGCTTTCAGCACAACTGCACTACTGACCTTACACTGTCTGTAACACTAGAGACATATACATATACATAGATATATATAGATATAGATAGATAGATATATTTACAAAATATTTAATTTAATAATACAAATATAGATCGAAAATATTATCAGTTGTGGTAAACTACAGATAATTTAAGCATTTACATTAAAAAATAATAACATATTTACAGCTTTGCACAGTATGATTTACAATTTATACACGTGGCTCAGCGGTTAGAGTGCCAGCTCATGTTCTCTGCCAGTGTCTGAGTGTCTTTACTCCCCACCTACCTGCTGTTGTCATGGCAGCAAGCACCAATAGCATGGCCTGTATGGTTGAAAGAGAGAAAAGACCAGGCTTCAAAATGTAACATTTCCAGTCCATTGCTGTGTCCAGTCACATGAGAATCATTTTTTTCTTAATACATCATTTCTGAAGCACAGACAATAAATGTGTATTTGTCTTCCAGCTGGGATTCAGATCAGGTAAAGCTTGGTCTTAGCTCTGCGTCTCTAAATCCTTTGGTTTCTCAGACACGCTGCTCTATGAATAATTGAATTCATTGGCACGTTTTCTGCTTTGAAACCTCACCGAAGCTGAGAATGAAGTAATGGAATCCCTGTATTCTACATATCAACCCCAGTGACAGACAGCAGGTTTCTCTCTTGCGGTGGTCACTAGGTGAAGGGGAGTCTTCGTTCACTTTGGAGGACTCACAGCTACAGTGCTCTACAGTGGTATCCTCATTGTTCTTACCTCAGCTCCCATCAACTACCCATCCTCAAACCTGCAGTGTTCTTTAAGGAGAATGACCAGACAATCACCTGCAGTGTGACTTGCTTCAGACCCTGTACAGAATCTCTGCTTGCCCCGCCCCCTTGTGTGACATCACTTGGAATCCCCTAACCCACAAGCTAACCGCTATGAAATGGTACAGCAGCCCTGCGCCTTCTCGTTGATCTCCTCCACTGGCTGCTTCAGCCTCAGAAGGGGCGGGTCCCCGCTGGTTACTGTGTAATAAACCGAGCTCCCGTTGGAGGAGACCAGGGGCAGGCGTGTCTCAGCCGGGCCGGTCCCGTTGGCGAGGTGACCGTTGAGCAACGGGTGACTGAGCAGCTTGGTGGCGGCTCTCTGTCTCTTCAGCTCCGCCAGGGTCTGGTGGCCCCGCTCGCTGTAGGCAGCCCAGGGGTCTGTGAGGGAGCTGGGGGTCTCTGGGGTCGAGGGGCTCCTCGGGGCATCTCCATTGCAAGGGGGGGTTGTGGCTGTGCTGGATAAGGAGATCTTCCCGTTCTGAGTGCTGCCAGCGGGTTTCTGCTCCTTGGCTGGCTTGGAGCTCCTGGACTTCTCTGGTGTTGCTTTCTGCTTGAGGGAATACATGGAAATTTGTTTAATTATACAGGTGATTCTTCCACAATTTGAGTAAGAAATCAGAATAAAACTTTTTATTTCACATTTCTGGACTATTATTCTTTTCTTCTCTCAAACTGATTGAAATCTGCTGGTGGGCAGACAAAGGGAGGACTGCATGGTCAGTGCCGTGCTCCAAAACAAGTCAAGCCCGCTGTGTACACAATGCTCATACCCAGCACAATGGACAGCAAGCGCCCTGCCTCTGCAGCCCCCCCCCCCCGCCCCCCGCCTTACCGGAACAGTGTTCTCCTGATTGGACTCTCTCTCCCGCTCGTCCCCCTCCCTCTCCTCCGGCTTCTTCCCCCCCAGCCACACGATGGCCTCGGTCTCATACTCCTTTCTGTAGCGATTGTTGCGATCGGAGACACTGGCCCTGCGCACCACCTTCCTGCAGAGACACACACACACTCACGCTGTGACCCAGCTCCAGCAATCCACTTCCCTTCCTGTGTCAAGGGTTTGCAACACTGGCTTAATCCTAATCCTTCATTAAAATCAGAATCCATGCTGCTCACTGCTACACAGTCTAACATATAATACATATTCCTTAAGTTTTATTTCCCCATTAATCAATGATCAAAAGGCTGTAACATTTATATAATGAAACTTGTAATAAATGACTTGGTATGTTATTGCTTGGGCTTTGTGAGAGACAATACCAAGCAGACAGACTTTTTGACTAAGACCGTCATCAGAATTCTTAATAATAATAATAATAATAATAATAATCTATTACAGGCGGAGAGATTGCTTTGAGAAAAGGACGTTTCAAACAGTGAAATGGAGAGAAAGCTCAGCACTCCTGTTGTGTTCCAGTTGTGTTGTGATAGAATCAGGACTGGTCTCTGAGCACTAGGTGGCAGCACTCACCCCCGGCTGCCCGTACTGGAGGTCCTCCTACACAGGGAAGTCTTGTGTGTGAGCTGGGACTTCATGATGATGTCATGCTTGTGCTTGAGATCCAGCAGCATGGCTTTGAACTCCTCGTCCTCACACAGGTCTGAGAAACACAACACAGCAGAGCCAGCCGGTCACTCTCACTGAGGCTTCACTCCGCGGTTACACTGTCTATTAACTGATCACTGAAACATTTTAATAAGTAGCTTTCCCATTGATATCACCGCGGCACGATGATGGGACCCATTCATAACCCTTCTTTAACCCTTTCAGTCCTGTCTGATCTCAGCGCCGTCGAATCCCGTTGGAACCTCACAGGACTCCTAGGTCCCAGTCTGAGGTCGGGTAGAAATATACATCAAATATATTGCTGTCCTGTTCTCATATACAGTATAAGCAATAAAGGAGCTTTGAATTATAGAACTTCATTTCAACAAAAATAATTCAGGGCTGAAAGGGTTCAGAATGTATAAAGAATGTTTTTATGAATACATTTTGCTATTCATGAAACTGTTCTAGGCTACACTTTATATAACCCTGTCGTTTGTTATTTTACTTCACATTTACAGTGGCTTTCATTTCGAGACATGGACACCAGCTTCTGATGCAGGGGAGATATTACCTGTGCATTACTGCTTGCTACATATCAGCAAGCAGTTTAGGAAAGTTTCTACAGTTTGGAATGTGTTATAAAGATTTGTAATAATCTGTCTGCAGATCATCAGTCTAATAGACGGATTAGCAGCCTGCTGGGATACACAGACAGTACAGTGCTGAAAGCTAGTTTGACAGATGGGCAGGAGAGCAGACACTAAGACAACAAGACGACAACCAGACCAATTAACAAGCAGCCAGCCAGACAGACAGACAGACACTACGTCATGTTGAAGGCAGTCGAGTAGTGTAGCAACAGACCAATGTGTTGGCAAGGCAGGATAATTACCAGCTGTGTGATCATCACAGCTATTGTTATGAAGGCCTGGCAGGGTTTAGAGCAGGCTTCTGTTTCTGGCAGCTTCTAATGAGCTTCCCTGCTATAAGCAGGGTGCTGATGGCCCTCATGAGCCCATTGCTGTAAAGGGGTTAGGGGATTACAGTAAGGGTTAGGATGCCTCCGTCTCATGAATCCTGGAAACAAGGATATTACTGCATTGGTACAAATGAGTGCCTGTTGTTTTTGAAATTAAGACTCGTATATGGAGGTTGTGTGGGTGAGTGAAAGGGGTTTGGGCTTGAACTCACCGATAGGAGTCTCATGCAGGTAGGTTTTGGCATTCAGACTGGCTCCATGGGAAACCAGCAACTCAGCCACCTGTATCTGGAAACACACACAACAAAACAATCACACCTCTGCACAGGGGTTTCAGAGTTTCAATGAAGGAATCTACTGGAGAGCTCTGAATGTCTGTCTGTCTGTCTGTCTGCCATTGGGTTCCAAATTTACAAATGTTTATTTATTTATTTTTGGCAAAGTTTTACTTTTTAAAGGGGCTAACAGTAAACGTCCTTTCTATCTAAATAGTCTGTTCCAGGAGTTTCATTTCTTCCTTAAGAAATGTCGGTGGCACTACATGTTTTAAATAACCAACAGTGAGAAGTACTAGTGGAAGGAAAGCTTTTGCAGGTAAAGGCTGAACGCAGTGTGTAAGAGACTGCAAGCTGATGTGTGTAAATCCACAGCCTCTGCAGTGTGGGCAGACCCAGCCCCAACACGGCTCACTGGTACTCCCGGAGGGATGGATCTGACCAGGGTGTTTGAGAAGGAGTGTGAGGGACTGACCTGCCCCCAGCAGGCTGCAGCATGGAGTGGCAGCCACCCGTCGATGTCTCTGATATCCACCCGGGCTCCCTGCTCCAAGAGGAGTTCTGCGGCCTGGATGTAGCCATTTGCTGCAGCGATGTGGAGCTGGAAAGAGGGAGAGGAGATTAGGACACAACGCTCATTCGCTGCAGCGATGTGGAGCTGGAAAGAGGGAGAGGAGATTAGGACACAACGCTCATTCGCTGCAGCGATGTGGAGCTGGAAAGAGGGAGAGGAGATTAGGACACAACGCTCATTCGCTGCAGCGATGTGGAGCTGGAAAGAGGGAGAGGAGATTAGGACACAACGCTCATTCGCTGCAGCGATGTGGAGCTGGATAGAGGGAGAGGAGATTAGGACACAACGCTCATTCGCTGCAGCGATGTGGAGCTGGAAAGAGGGAGAGGAGATTAGGACACAATGCTCTCCTCATACAGCTTGATGACAGCATGCGAGATCCAGTCCCTTTCAGGATCTCGAGCTTGCGCCAGTACTGCTGGTAAAAAAAGTTTATAGAGCTCCTTGGAGCTCCCTTGACAGCCTGCTAAACCCTTGGGAAAGCACACGATGTCAGGTTCAAATTACATTTGAAAAAAGCCCTCAACCTTCAACCCTGAACTGCGTGTTAGAAACGGGTTCTCTTAAAGGAAATGGGGTCAGGATCACATGATAAATGAGATCAGGATCTCGGCATTTCAAACTGTTACGTTGAGATCCTCAGATGAACTACCTTGTCATCTTGACATAACCGATGCTTTATTTTTATTTGTTTCCCCTTGTCCTCAATGCACCACGGCAGATAGATTAGGAAGATGAATGGCACCTGATACTATCTCTGATAAATCCAGCTGTGTTCCTGCATACATGTGCACCAAATAACCAGGGGAGGGCAGCATTGAGTTAAGCATCTGCTCAAATACCCACAGCACACCCTGCTGATGATAGAACATATGATATTGAGGCTGTTGAAGCAGGACTGAGGAACGGGCTGGTAGAAGAGATAAGCCACTTTTAGGAAATCCAGCCTTCCAGTTCTCTGCTACAATATCTCACCCACACTATAAACAGTGGACTGTGTGTGCAGGTGGACTCTTATCAAATAAGGTATTTCATCTGGTGCTGTTTGGACTACAGATGTGAATGCAGGATACAGGGAATGCTCACAAACCCATCACTGTGATAGATTGATTTCTTAGCTGTGATTTATTACAGAGGCAGGAAGCCTACGGTAATATATACAGCCTATCATTAAGTGTCTAGTAACCCATTTTTCTCTTCTTCTGCAGAACGACGCTATCGGCCCGGGAGGCATCCCAGGAAATGCTGCTTTGCGATGCTGGAATATTAAGCAGTGAATGCGCAATACAACCAGACTTCACTGTCCTGTATATCCAGCGTGTAACCCTAACCGTTCCTTTACTCAGAGGATAGTCCCTGCAGCGCCTCCTCTTCGCTCCTCACTCACCAGTGTGGCCCCCTGCTCGTCTGTTTTGCCCAGGTCCTGACGGCTCTGCAGCAGCTCCTGGATGTCTGAGATCATGCGCTTCTCCACCGCCACTCGCATCTCGTTGATCATTTCCTGGGTGATCCCTGAAAACAAGAGATGTGTTGGATCAGGGAGGGGGCTTCGTGCCGTGGGGGGCTAATGCACTGGTGTTCTTTCACCTCTTGAGCCCTGGGTTAGGTTACAAGAGAAATGAGTTTGGGGGTCTCAACCGCCACACAGTTTGTTGCCTCGGGGCACATTTCCAGGTAAACTCAAAAAGAGATGGGCTTTGAGACTGAACCTGGAACTGAACTGATCCCCTTGGCCATGCTTGTGGAGTAACGTAGGGAAGCTCACACTGCACTACCCAGGGCTAGACCACTTTCTTTTTATTTTCATTTACTTGTGAGGACTTTGGATCACCTCTTATAAAAGTGTCCAACAGTAAAAGCAAAGTGTAATAAAGCACAGTGAAAGCATAGCAAAGTGTAATAAAGCACAGTGAAAGCATAGCAAAGTGTAATAAAGCACATTGAAAGCATAGCAAAGTGTAATAAAGCACAGTGAAAGCATAGCAAAGTGTAATAAAGCACAGTGAAAGCACAGCAAAGTGTAATAAAGCACAGTGAAAGCATGGTAAGTATAATAACAAACATGGTAAACCAGACATTATAACAGGGATTATTTCTTTGTTCTTTTCAGAAAAGAGTTAAACTTATTCAGAGATCAGACATTGCTCTCCAGCATGCAGACCCTTAATCTTAATAGCATTAACGCAGAATTAAATTCCCTTGAGCCGCTGTGCAGCACCTGCTGCCCAGACGAGCGCTGAGCCTCCTGGCCGCCTCCCCCACCTCCCCCTCGCCCCGCCCCCTTACCTCGATTGGCCATGGCCATCTCGATGATATCAAGGGTGGGGTCATCCTCACACAGGTCGTAGGGCATGTTGCCATCCGAGTTCACCGCCAACAGGTCAGCGCCCCTGTGAGCAGAGAGGCACCGTGACACACATTTCAACCCAGAATAAGCAGTCGCTACAGCACAGCATTCACTTTGAGTTCTGCTTATTTCATCAGGAAGATCTGCACTATAAATAGATAACTCAGCAAACTGACAACCGGTAAAGTAATCTAAAATACTGATACGTATAACTATGCCCATTTGAACTTAGTTTTCAGTACAAATAAATATTTGAGGACCCTTGTCATGTATTTAATACAGCCTGCAATGATTATATGCAGACACTGTTTCAATACAGAATGCAAACAGCACACGCAGGAAGGGGTATTACTCAGTCAAGCTGAACACTGATCTCTGACACAGAGATTTTTATTATGTACTCCAAGAGCTCAGTAATTGGAAAATTAATTGGAGAGCTTAATTAGTATGGCAGCTGTATTCAGATAAGGAGCGCATATCTCTAGTGTCAAAACAGAACAGCATCTTTTGCATTCTAACTGTTCTGATGTTTTAAAAGGTATTCTTCTTTCCACTTGCTGCACAAAAACCCTTTTCTTTCCACACTCTGAGACTAAGACATCAAGCCGCAGAACTGGGACATCATACAGTTTGTGACGGGTCAGCCGGCAATCGAATAATGAGCTAGCCTTGCATCTGACTATTAGTGTTTCCATTGAGACTTTTCAGTAAGGGTTCAGCAACGGCAAGCGGCTGAACCTGTTAAATATCCCACTAATGAACTGAAAGATCACAGTGCTGTTTTTTTAGAATGTCATGGGACGTTTGCTTTGCTTTAACAGTGGATGATGCAGTGCCCCTATGGGCTTTGTGCTGCGGGTGCAGACGGAGGGACTCACTGCTGGATGAGGACCTTGACCAGGCTGGCGTGGCCGCACGTGGCCGCGGCGTGGAGGGGGGTCCACAGCTCGTTGTCCCGCGCGTTGACGTTGGCCCCGCGGTTCAGGAGGATCTTGGCGATCTCTTCGTAGTTATCTATGCAGCACTGAGGAGAGAGGCACACAAGCACACACCAGAGTCAGGCTGCTTTCATTTAACTAGGAAAGAGTACACTGTGAAAAGATGCATTTTACGAGAAGTATTTCGATAAGAAAAAAGCCCAGGAATTACAGGCAGTACCAGCTTTCCTGCTGAAACCCTGACAGTAACTGGAAGGGGAACTTCTCAATTTCCACATGCAGTTGATGTTGGGGGAGCAGCAAGCTCTTTAATTTCTGCACTGATAGCTGAATTACTTAGGGAATAACAGAAGGCAGTAAAATCAACAAACATTTTCATTTTTAAAGCACGCACACAACACTGGTAATACTGATTATCGCCTCTGCAGACACTTCCAGCTACCCATTACCTAAGAACTGAAGAGTGAGGATGGCTGGTTTGTTAGTATTTGCACGCTCTGCTTGTGCCCCAGGACCTCAGACCGAACACAAAGCTGCTTCTTCATTCCAGGACCTTGTTATCTGCCACCCAGCTGGGCGTATCCTCCACGCTTCCCGAGCCCTCATCTCAATTACGATAAAGAGCTTTGAGACACACAACATCAAATATTTAGTGTTTAGGGCAGGGAAGGGTCAGACTCGACGGGCGCCCTGGGGACTTGCGATGCATCACATGACGAAGTTCACATGACGCATTAGAAACTCCCCCCTCCTCCCTCCAAACTGTATTCCGCACAGGAGACTCAGTCTTCACCTCATGCTCTTCCTGCCTCATTAGCACGCTTGCCACTTTGCATTTTAGCTGATCATTGTTACCAGAATTTGCATTCAGCAACTAGAAAGGCAGCTGAAACTGGAAGTAAACGTGGAAGAATCTTAAAAAAGGAAAGAGCCATACTGAAGCAGCGTTTCTGGAGTTCTATTTAAATACATCACTTTATAAACATTCGCTATATTGGCTGAATAACTCTCACGAGACCCATAATAATTTCACAATACGTTGTAATCTTTATACAATATTGCTATATGCTCTGAGGAGGCTGTGTGGAATGCTCAGATATTAAACATGTTCCTTTATAAAAAGGACGCAGTCATTCTTACAGCAGCATTTCGGGCCACGCTTTAATTACATGTGCTGGAACACGCAGCTGTCAATGTGACAAATAGCATTGTGCTGTAGCTGCTGGTGGACTTGTCCACTGAACTTCACATAGCACTTGCACGTCCAATCATGCGTGGATATCCAGCTGCATCCATTAGCCTTGACAGTAATGACGGAAGCCGAGGCATAAAGTATGTTATTAATGAGACAGAGAAAGAACAAGTGAAAACCCAACGCACACGCTGAGATGCAGAAACACTTGTTATTAAACCCACTGTCTTCACCTTCCCTCTCTGTTCCAAAAGAGACCATCAGGAACAATGCCACCCCTTCATCGCCCTCAAAGCACAGCATTCATGCAATTCGATTTTTGAGCAAGCAGATTACGCCTTCATGCAAAGGCTAACAACACAGCTAGTGTTAGATATCAATAGGGGTCCTGAGTGTCAGTCAGGCTATGCTGGAGGGGCGGGCTGTAATAGGAACAGCGACAGCAGACAGTGTAAGTAGCTTCTCTAGTCTTTCTGCCTTGTTTGACCCTGACCATTATCAGGTTGCCAGTAAGGGCAGATGGGAGTGCTACCGTGTGACTTGTGTATTGTTTCCATTGTGTAGGTTTATCACTCGTATTGTGCTATAAGCTTGTCAAGGTCTCTGACTCGGGTCACGTCCGCTCCTTTCCTGGCTTAAGTGATTGTGCAGTACAATAAAGCCACTGGAACCCACCTGCCATTGTCTGCATAATCCTAGTTACCCCTTGCAGAGGCAATGCTCTGGCTGGAGCTCCACGCTGACCCACCCCTTATCCACTCAGTGTCCTTACCTGATGCAGGGCAGTCAAGCCATCATCATTGCAGAGATTGGGATCCACGTTGTTCCTCAGTAAGTAACGCACTGAAAGAGAGGAAGCAGAGTTAGGATCCATCGGACACTTCAGCATCGTTCACGGGCCCCCCCATGTGATGTGCTGTTGGGTTTGAAATGCAGACGGGACACTTCCCCTGATCTGACACTGCCAGTGAAGAACCCCTTGATGAGCCCCATCACTGAGACACCCCCACTCCCACAAACAACCCTGCAGCCTTCAGCACTCCATCGCACAGCAAACACGGTCATACAGATCACACTGATCAAGGCATTAACATGCCGTTATTCGGGGGAACTCTCAATAGCCTTGCTGTTTTTTGTTTTTTTTTAACTTGTTTTATTTGTATAAAAAACTATAAAATACAAATCCTGACTTGACCCTGTAAGCTGTCCGGCAGGATTACACATGAGATTTGTTGCAGGGTTTGTAATTGTTGGTGCTTTTTTAAATCCTAGGCTAGGCATCTGCTCCAGAAGCGACTGTTCCCTACGCCTCCCTGCATTACCCCTGGATAAGCAAGGCTGGGATTTTTACCCAAGTCAGCACAGTGATTAATGTCACATTTGCACTGTCTGCGAGATTTACAAGGACTGATTTTGCAGATTCTTTCATTGTCTGATGACGACGTTTTTTTTTTATTTAAACCAGCTGCTCACAATTTGGTTTGTATATACATACAGGGGATGTCTAGAAATTCCACAATGATCCCAGAAGTGTACGTCAGTTTTAGTCATGATGGCAGATCTGACAGATTCTATAGAGGGCTGCTAGTATGCACTTGTTTGGCAGGTGCATCACAGACCACAGTTAACTGATGCGCCCACAGCTATAAAGAGTGCTTCAGGTGGAAATGATGACATCACAATGAGACTATGCTGTTTAATGACTCTGATTTAACTATACAATACAGATCCTGCTGTAAGACACAAGCTGATTTCCAGCCCCACTCCAGGTCAGAGTGGATAGAAAGACGTGCCGTGCATGAGGACATTAATAAAGGCTTCACCTTGAAAAGCATGCCTAGAATTTCTGTTTGTGTTTCGCTGCACTGTACGAGTTATTGAAAACCACTGCCAAGCGCACTGTCAGTAATGATCGTCCCTTTGTGCCGTGGTGTCTGCGTTTCTTGATGCTGTTCAAGCCCAGTGGTTATATCTATAGATACCACTGCATTCATGTAGAAACTGCAAGCCAGAATCATACTAAATGCAGCCCCTGGTGACCTCGTTATCCTTAATATTGTAACACAGACGCAAATCATTTCTCCAGCTCTCCCTGCAAGAATGTGCTTGTATGAGTGAAGATCTATGCTGTGGAATGTACATTCATACTGTAATAGTGAATCCATATTTCTGTGAGTATAAATGGCTGGACTTCTTTAAACAAAGACTCCGTGTCTCGCATGGGCACATACTGTGACAGGGAAATTGAATCACCTCATTATACAAAGACAGACAGTTAGAGATGCACAGTGGACTGACAGGGACACAGTGTTAGGCTCTTCCTAATGAGGTAAACAGTAGATGTCAAGGCCCAGCTGAAAATACTGGATTTATTTTACAATACAGTATTAAGCATGGACCGGGAGACACATTCAGCAGACAGTTTTCTTAATCCATAATGCCGTCCAAGCCAAAGAAGGTACAGAGCAAATCTGTGTTTCACACCCCTGAACCCTAACCCTGATGCACAGAAATCTTAAGACTTACAGGTTAGCGCGTAAACCACAAAAAACACCTTTCTGATGCCGTTTAAGAGCTAATAACGGCCCATCGTTTAGTTATAAAAAAAAAACGAATAGTACCACGCACACATGGAATTAGTATGTTGATACCAGGTACAGTCCTGTCTGCAATGTGTCTTTCCACTGGCCCTAGCAAGCATCTGTCTTTGACTGCGGCCAGTTGAGACCCTTTGAGATGACCTGGCGGTACTCCCTCCTGAAGTGCTGAAGGATGAAGAGGTACTCAGGTTTGGAAAGTCAGTTAAATGCAGTGTCAGTGTGAGCGGAATGTCTGTGAGCTGGAAGTGATCCGGTGACATGGGGGCATCAACGACCATCTCGCTGAAGTTTTAATCTTAAACAAATCTGCTTCAAAGTTTACAGAGCTGCTCAGATGACTATTCACTCGCTGGCAATTTAAAAAGATGTTTTCCAACAGATAACAAAACTGCTGTAATGAGCTGAGAATATACATCTCCTTATCACCCCCGGACTACTGAGTGGAGCCGCTGAGGAAGGCTCAGGCTTATCGTTTTAAACCGCTGGCTATGATGAAGCCTGAAATCACTTTTTAAATTCTCTCTCATCTAAAGTCACTCTGTATCTGCATGGCTGGAGAGGAAAGTCCTTAATCTCTCCTCAGAGCAGAGATGGTGCAGACACAACCGTTTCCTTAATTTCTTACTTAAAAATAGACAAGAAAGTATTTCCATAAACCTTCTTTTCTTTGACAGGGAGGGGGTTCAGTTCCTCCCTGTTAAAGCACGTGGGAATGTGGCTGGAGCAGGTGTATAAAAAGGGTGATCACGGGTGTGAATGTAAGAATGACTGGTGGTGTTGGAAGTGAAGGTGTGTGTTGGTGTCCTGTCCTGTCCTTCCTGTCCTGTTCATGTGCGTGAGTTTTTTTGTTTAACTGTTTGTTTTGGCCACCGTGCCTGTTTATTTTGTTCCAGTGTTTTGTTATGTGTAATAAACGTTCGCATTCGCACTTCACTGCAGCTGTCTTGCCTCTGAGTCTCTCTCCCTGCCGATCAACATCCTGGCCGTGACGCTGCCCTGTCACACACCCCACGCGTTTTCAATGTAATAATGAACGTTGTATAGAAACGCAGGTCAGGTTAACAGAGTTAAAGCGCGGTGGTATTTCAAAGAAGGCAATCATGAGGTTTCAGACAGGCAGCATTATATTTAAGGACTACTTCCCTGACAGCAAACCTCATTCTAATTAAAATAATAAAACAAACAAGTTCAGAAACGCTGCGTGAGAAGCCAAAGCAGGGTTGTCATGGTAACACAGGAAACTCCTTGGCCTGGAACCAGTAATCTTATCAGGTGTCGGCAGGAAACACAAAGCTCCCCAGCACAAGAGCCCTCAGCCCCCAGGGAGACAGAGCCAGGGGTCTTTACTTTATTCAGACGCCACTATTTCTCTCACGTTTTTTCACCTCAAGCTTGTGCTTCTGTAGAAAGATGTTCTACAGAAAAAAAGTATCCTCTGTTAAAATGACTTTCATTCTCTTTGGACATTCATCAGGAAGGAAACCAGGGCACTTTCATAATGAGCTTCACCGCACCAGTGTTATAATTAAACAAGACACAGCTAGCTCTGCAGAAATTGCTATTGCTTTCACCGCAGTGTCTCTTATCTGTACAGGAAAAACTAAAAAGACATGCAGGCTATGCAGGTGAAGAACCAGCTAGAATCTACAAATACACTGCACAGGTAGCTGCAATGATGAAGGGAGACTGTGGCCAGCTTACAGCTTACAGGGCGCTACAAACGCTAGAAATGGGGGGCATTGATTGTTAGATTCTGGGGAGGGTAAAGACCCTACACTTATCTTTGAAGACCCCACAGAAAAACAGACAACAAGGTCTGCTCACAATAACTCAGTGTCAGCTTGTACCTTCTCTGTGGCTGAGATAAGTGACTTTTATTATTATTATTATTTTTAAATGGCATTAGCAGCCTGACACAGTGCCTGGTTTACCCTGGCACCATTTTATCTGCTCGATGCTGATTACATTGTGTGTTTTCATTATGCTAATGTTTGTTTTTTGTCCCTTAACAAGTGTGCTAGTGTGTGCGGAACACGTTCGTCTGACTTTCTGGAGATACATCAATATAGAATTATTATTATTATTATTATTTTTAACAATTTCACTGTTGAAAAATTTGTCTTTAGAATATATAAAACATTTAGTTGTGACTAACTCGCCTTATTGGCCATAGTGCCAAAAGTTTGTATTATTTTCTGTGTCCCGATACAATGAAGAGACACATGAGGATAACCTTGCTGTCATCGTATTAAAACTAGATAGGCAAAAGGCCAAAGTCACACTTACAGACAAATCTGGGAGGAATAAAGACTGCTGGATGCAACAAGCACATCTCTGCTTTTCATCACAGCTCCATTGTCCTGCTCTCTCCAGCCCCCCCCCCTCCCTCCCCCAGTCCCTTTATCTCTGAGAAACACACCCAGTTGCCTCTGAAATCATTCCCACTAATTGCTTCAATGGCCCTGTCAACACTCCCTTCCGAGGGCTGGACACTTCAAAATCGGGTTCGCTTCTCTCTTTTTCTCCCTCCGCTGCAGGGGAAGCCCTGGCAATCGCTGACTGAACTGCACAGGGTGCCTCCAGCGATCTGCCCTCCAGTATCCATGGCAACATGTATCAACTGGGGAATTACGTTAGCATGTAAAGCACAGCACAGGTACTGCAATTACTGTCATCAGGAATAGGAATAGGAAATGTACTTTACTAAGGTTAAAGGGAGATAGGAGGGGGTGGGCAGTTTTATAGGAGTGTGTACAGTGGGTTCCTCTGCAGTAATCTACATAACTCACTTTCCTATCATTAATATTCCATTACTTTACAAACGTCAATAATGACAAATCTTTAAGTATGTAAAAAAAAAAAAAAAAATGGTGCAAGCTTTTTACCGGAGTAAAATCCTAGTAAACGTGGCTCAAAATAATCGGTTAATCAGCCCGTCTCCTAAATCCCCACTGAAAAGGATAATCTCACGCCTGCAGGTGTGTTACTCTGCTTTTGCACTGCACTTTACAGAGCTCTCAGATTGCACTGAGACAGTTTAACATGACCCGGGTGTGTAGTGCTGCTTTCATATTCACTTCGCCCCCAAAGCTGTTTGAAACTTGATAGGAGACACAGTCTCGGGATCAGTGTTGAAACTGGCCGTCTCCGATCGTGAATGTAGGACCCCCCCCCCTGCAATTTACAGACAGGGGTGTGTTCAAATGTCATTTCCAATACCGTACAATAACAGGACCATCATTTACATACATTTATTTGCCTGTATCTCCTTAAACCCGACCGACTGTGATATTTTCAAATAAAAAAAACACACAACGTTATCCCAGGAAGAGGGCTGGGATCATATTGAATGCATTGGAGTTCCCTTGCACTTTGGATAATGATGGTTCATGTGTTATAATAACATTGTAAATATCTGCAGCAGGTGTACTGCACTGTATTAGCTAGCTTTCTTCCTATTTCAATATATGGATGCATTAGTTGACAGTTACATCAGCACTGAGTGGTTACTCAATGGTGCTGTTTATCCCCATCACTGGGAGAGAAGCTATAAAAAACAGCTCAGAATTTCCAATTAAAACCAGGCTTTCTGCCCTCAGGACCACATCAGTGCAAGCATGCACAATGCAGTCAATATATTAACACCAACAATACAGGTATGCAACATGCTAATGGCTCATTAGAATCTCTGCAATACACCCAGAAGCTACATTTGTCACCCTGCTACAATGAAAGAATTTCAATTCCCAAACAAGTCTTGTACAAATTTACAGAGGAATGCGAGTCTGTGGGTCTAGTGCAAGGGATTTCATTAGAGCTCAGGGTTGAATGCAGCCCAGCACATTCTCTCGGTGTTTAAATGAATAATCTTACATTATTACAGGCAAGACCGAGCAGCCTGGAGCAGCAAACCTGCATCGTGTGAACAAAGGGAGGAATTCTACTCTGTGCAGCAGGGCGGCTGTCAATCCTGCTTCCTGGAAGAAAAACATTTTTTTTTAAATTTTGGTGCACGTGAATCAGGCGCTCATGAAAGGTGACGGGCTTGAACACCAGCAGGCAACGTCACCCTTCCCTTCACTCCCCTGTGAGTCCTGACCTAACCCCTCCTTCCATTCAGTGCTGTGGTAGTGAACCAGCTTACTGACAGGGGTACTGCTCTATCTATTGTGCTGTAGGAGATCTCACTGAAACAAGGGCTGCACCATTTACTAGGATTGATTCTGCACAATAAACTACCTTCAGAAGAAAAATTGGGATTTACTGTACCTCTGCGGCAGGCCTTCTGCCGGTAACCATTACCTGAAGAGACTAACATGATTATTTATTACAGCACAAGCTCCAAAGCAGTCAGTATTACAGCAAGGGCTTGGAATGGAAGCATCTCTTTCACTTTAAGAGTGTGTCACATGATCCCATCTTTATTAATCTTTGATTTGGCAAGCTGTACTTTACAATCAGCACAGCGGGGTGAAGAGCAAGCTCCTCTGGGTTTATTAATACAAGGCTGAATTAATGAACTCTAGCAAAAAAAAAAAAATGTCTAGAAATCCTGCTGTAACGAGTAGCTAATCCAGAAGACGGGAGTTATGCTTTTACTGCTCAAGCAGGAAACTAGTACGCTTGTATTGTGCAGTTATTGGCTAGGACTCCTCGTGATGTTTTCAATGGCCAGCAGACCGCAAGTAACTAATTTGTAACTGACTGACTTTAAAGGAAGCTGTTACAGTGGGACAACAAACAAAGCTACTGAATGCAAGTGATCTATTAACATGCTGGCTGCTATGAAGACTGAGGATACATCTCATCTGAATACCAACCATTTTCTAACTGAGCTTCAGCAGACTTGTATGGGTGGAAATGCTGCTCTATTTCAAAGCGCTTGTGTAAGCTGTGCACACTTGTACCGGATCTGCAGTTGTCAGACTCCCCCCTAACGACATAAACTGGATTTGGGTTTAAATAGGGGAGGGGAGAGGGGCTTGGACAAGAATGTATGTCAATACTAATGAGAGGAATAACCCTGAGATGGCTTGAGCTCACAATTTGGTGGTGAAGGGGTAAGGGGTGGGGTTAGGGGATCTAAACTGGAACGTCGAATCGGAAATTGTAAACAGGCTTGTTAAGTTTGCTGAAATCAAGTGCAAACGCTGTGTATATTTCTCACAATGTCTGTTGTCAATGTCACCTGCAGTGCTTTCTCTCGTTCATAGCCAGCTGTATTTCTCTTACAGGACATGTTGTTGCTGTGACATTTTACAGACAAGCGCAGCATTACTGTAACCTTTCAGCTCGGACTAAAAACAATCAACCACGTGCTTTTACAGCCGGCAGCTTATCTGTCGCATCAGGTTGTTGCTATGGGTCTTTCTGCTCTCTAAGCCTGCTGCAGCACGTCTGCTTTATTCATACCCGCCATCCTACAGTCTTCAACCACCTCGTTGAAAACCAGATCAGAAAATCAAGGGCTTCTCCTGGTGAAAATACCAAATTAATAATCAAAAAAGTAATAAAATCATGTGTCCTGGGTCTGGGGGTCCTGTCCTCAGTCTGGGGGCTATGTCCTGGGTCTGGGTCAGTTTCTAGGGCTGCTCCATGGTTTAGGGACATGACTTCATGTCAAAGCTGCTGCACATAATCAAGAGGCACCATAGAGTCTTTCCGTGGACCGAAGCGGAGAAAAAGAGTGTTATTCATCCTTGCTGAACTCTGAACTCGAGCAAAATCTTGCATGTGAGTCTATATTACATTGTTTTAACAACATGCACACTTATTCAGGCACCTTTGGAACTGGGCATGGTTTGGGTTTTTTTTTTGTAATGAAAAACACATCAATAAGAGCCAGTGAACCAGGAACAATAACCCGCTAACCCCTGCTTGTAAAAGGCCTCAATGCTGGCAAACAGCAGCCAGCGGATATAAAACGTAATGTCCTCTCTCCGCTCCCCCAGGCGTCTGTGCTAACAGAGACCACGGGGCTAATACCATAATCCACGCTCTCGCAGGCACAGGCAGCCTCCATGCCCTCAAGTCACTCAGCATACGCGCTCATTTGCTGTTTACTGAGCAATCACCAGCGTTAGTGTAACACACTCCAGTGGTTCATTATTAATCCCTGTGTCGCTCATGTCACCGGAGCAGGGCAGGTTATTTGCAGCGTTAGCCCCGGGCAGTGAATTGTCATTTACAATTTCGACATCATAGAGCTCACTGCTACCGGAACTCAACTGGACAGAGAGTCCCTCTAGAAATGGAATGTATCATCACAGACATTCAGACGTTCTCCTCCTATATGAATTTCCCAGCTGTATTCCTCCTGTTCATTCAGTTGTATTGAGATCCAGTGAATCTTCAAACCAGCCCCTGACTGAGGTTTGACTGGCTCGCAACACTGGCCTGTTCAGCTGCCATGTACGGCACTAAGGGAGTTGTGATGCTGTGCATCTGCACAGGGCAGCAGGGCTCTGCTATATGAAGAGGTTATACAAACTGACACCTCACTTTGGGTTCCTAATAAAACTTGTTTCTGTCTTTCTCTCCCTGCAAGCAACAGTGAATCAGGGATGACTAACCAATATCTGATTTTATCCAAATGCATTTATCATCCGTTGCATGAAGAAATGGTGATTTTTTTTTTTCATTGTAATAATATAGTGCCGCACTGCCAGCAGAACTCATCAGGGACCCTGCTGGCGTGCAGCTCTGAGCTGCAAAACATGGTTTCACTGCTTGACCCACTTTTCTTTCCCAACTGTTACATTACTCACCCTTATCTCTGCTCCGTGGGTTACCTATGGTACCTATTCAGTGGTTATATTTGAGGCAGTGAGATGTAGGCTGTGTGTGTTGTGGACTTGTCCTGTATTGCTGCACTCATCGCTAGTATGCCAGTGGGTTTAATTTTTGGACAGGAAGCATGCAGGGCATTGCCAAGTTTTTCAAGGTTTTCAATAGCCCTGATGTTCAAGGCTCTGACCCAAGCACCGCCGCTTTGATTCCCTGTAATTACTGTGAAATTGCTTTGCGCTAAAGCCATCTCACGCTCCTTTGTGCCGGAGCCGAGCTCAGAATTGCTTTTCCTGAACACAGATGAAGAGCAGACGATCATGGTCACCCCAGGGTTACACATCAGCTGCATGCTGTGGCCTTCGTGATGGGAGCTTCGGTTTAGTCTTTGGCAGGTCTGATAGAGAGGCTTTCAAAGCTGGTGAAAATGGCAAGAACCGCCTTGCTCGTTCGTCAGTGAAATCCTTGTATTGAAATTGCTTGGCTTGACTAAACCCCAAAAAACAGGGGGATAAATGTCATGCTTTAATTGTGGCTGAGGGCTGCATGGTCAATTACCCCCCCCCCCCCCAAGCCATCTATTAACCCACACGCTGCAGTGTTTGTGAACATGCATGTGTGCATTGGGACCTGCAGCTGCTCTGAAGCCTCACTTCACACTGAGCGAAGGAAAATGTTATACAGGTAGTCTTCTGAAAAAAAAAAAGCCCAGAACTGAACAGCAGCCGGGGGTGCTATGAGGTCCGGACTGAGGTGCCAGCAGAAAACTAAATCCGTCAGACACTGTGTCAGCGACAAGGTAAAGGTAAGAGCAGCAGCGACAATGGTACCAAAACACAGCCGGATCTTAAGAGACTGACGAGCATGCCGGGGCGGGGCGTAAGGTGACCTGCTCCTACTGTACACCTGTGAGGGAAAGGATTCCCTGTAGCTGTGGTTTCAAAAATAGATGCCTTTCATGTTGTTTCATTTCATCAACACGGCTCTTCAAAACCCAGAGCAATGGCCCTCAGAGCAACATCAGTCAAGCAATTTATTATACGGGGAACGACAGCGTTCGGAAAAGAGCTGTCGGACTGGGCACTAATGCACTGTTACTCAGCACATCAGAGGAGTCAGTGACTGGGGGAAGATGTCTGTGTTGGAGTGCATTTGCTCTATTTTTAAGCAAATGCACATTTTCAGAATAAAAACCTTTTAACAGTTAAAAACTAGCAAGAAAATGCTGAAAGCAATCCTGGAACTGAGTACATTTAAACCAGTTATTTTCTTCCTCACTGCCTTAGCTTCAAAACAGGGTCCTCTGTGTGTGTGCGTGTGTGTGTGCGAGCGTGCTTGTATGTGTGCGTGCGTGTGTGTGTGCGCTTGTGCGTGCATGCAGGTGTGTGTGTGTGCGCTTGTGCGTGCATGCAGGTGTGTGTGTGTATCATGTCTGGTCTCAAGCCCCCTACCTTCTTCGGCGTCGCTCCTGGTTGAAGCCTCCAGCAGGGCCACGCTGGCCGTGAAGGAGACCCTCTTGCGGGGGAGCTGCGGTGCGTTCCTCTTCCTGTCCGCCTTGCGCTTCTTGCTCTGCATCTCCTTCTCGTACTGGGCCCATTTCTTCAGCTGCTGGTTGCGTCGTTTCTGGGCGGTCCGCAGACGCTCCAGGCTGGGCGCCTTCTCCAAGTAGTGCAGCTCACTCAGCAGATCCAGGTGGTTGGCCATTGGGGGCGATGGAGGAGTGTTCTAATGGGGGCTCCTTCTCCTCTCCTCACAGCTGCGTCCCATGATTCACAGCTCCTGAGCACCTACCGACACCATCCTGTGAGGACACGAGAGAACACACTTCATATTAACCAGCGAAACGAACAGGGAGAAAGAGCGATTAGTCAGGTGTCATTTTCTCAGGTTTAAACAGTTAATAATAGGGTCGAGGCAAGAGTCAGGGTGATGAAATGAAAAGACACAAAATGTATTTGCCGTATCTCATGAAAACCTTTGTACTGCAGCTGCCAATTATTGCCAGGCTAACATCCTACACAGCGCTGCAGTAAACTCAAATAAAGCAGCTGGAAGTTTTGATACACAGTGAGAAACCACTAAATGACCATTAGTAATCTGTTTAAACAAGACAGACAGAGAATGAATCATGGCTCTAGGGGGGGTATGATGCCACAGGAGATGGAGGCTTGTTGTAAAAACCTCATGTCACCAATTCAAAGATAAGACAATTTATTGCTCTACATAGATATTTAATATCATCTTTTTTTTTTACTCTGTTCCAGCCTGGGCTATATAGACAAAATAGTGTTTCTCAAATAACGCTTTTAGTGTTTGTCTAAAATCTTTAAGTTTAGAAAGCGTTTTCACTACAACAGGGAAAAACTACCGTAATGTACGAGTTAAACCAGAGGACCATAAACACAAACAAAAAGATGAAATGGCTTGCAAAGCCCATTTTCCTTCATGCATCATTAGTGAACAGTAAACTAACTGTCTGCTATCTGTAGCTTCCCAAGCAATGATCTAGCTTTTCTTTGCTTTTGTCTTATCAAAGGGACGCTCTCTTCCGAAGGGACCTTTATGAAGGATCAATAATCAAGTTGTTTGATAACGGATTGTGGGTAATAATTTCCATGCACGCCGGTGTTCTCTGTTTGCATATTGCTGGGGGTGAGGCTCTGATGAACCAGCCTCACAGGAAGCTTCCGTGACAGAGGTAGAGAGCACAGATGGAAACCAGACTAACCACTTCCTGCTCTTCTGCATCTGCGCACACCACAAATACCATCACGCTGGCCCAAGATCTGGTGCTAAATTTCAATCTCTGAAAAGGTGTTGCAATTGCAACAAGATTAACAATTAACCGTCACGTCTGAAAGCCATTACCACACACAGCTCATAAAGGAAGTCAGACGCAAGATCCTTCCTGTTTAATAATTTAATCAGACAGCCTTCCACAGTCCCAGTCTAAACACAGTCAACTAGAACACACTCCTGCAATGCAAGAAGTATTAATACAATCTTAACACTGAGGGAGGAAATCAGCTTTGAAGTGGGCTGTAACAGGGAGCTGCAGCTTTTATATACCATGTATGCAATGGACAGGCAGGTCTGTGGTACATTTCTCAAGTGTTGTTTCTAAGTTTTGTCCACCCTCTGCATGTCTGGGTTAGATTCCTGCTACAGTAAGCCACTGACGGGCTTCCCACAGACTGGGAAGGATGTCTAAACTCACCTCTTGAAATGTTGTGTACCTATTAATTAAATAGGAACTGCTGTTACAGAAACAGCATCACACCTATCTTAGAAGTTTCAGTTCCTAAATTGATTTCCAAACACACTGTAGACAGTAGACCCTTCCATAATAAAGACAGCTCTTGGCAATTAGAATGGAATTTATGCATACGCTGTATTCCAGAATTATGTGAGGCAAAGATTCCATAGATCACCTCTCAACCTCAGTGCAGAGCATCCCAGCCACGGAGACTGGCAGCCAGCAAGTTCTCCAGCATTTCAGATGCAGTGGAAAGCACAGCCAGTTTCATTGTATGCAATTAGTGTTCACACTGTCAATTTGTAACAACATTTGTTCGACCCTTGCTCTGCATTGGGTTGCAGGGCGCTACTGTAATCAGCTGATGAGATGACAGTACTGAGAAGTATTTCAGGCAGGATCTGCCAATAAAATGGCAATCTGATCATCATGTAAGTAGGAGGATATCCTAAAATAGAATCATACTGGTGAATACTTGAGCAAATGTTTCTGGGAAATTCTTATCTCAGTATCAGATTAGATAGTTAACAAAACTGTATAATGATGTCCCAGAGGCTAAAATAAAAGTCAAATCTCAAGGACAGCAATAGTCTCCACATCAGGAAGGACCATGATTACAGCCTGCCTGCCTGGGCTCAGTCTAATCTCTGGTAATATCTGTGTTGGGTGCACTTGCCTCAGTATGTGTGCTTTATTACACTTTACTATGCTTTTACTATGGGACACTTTTATAAGGAGGCACAGGCTGACTTTACCTGTTTTGCTACTGTACATGACATCCACAGTCTACCAATACTGAACACAGCATATTGAACTTCATTATTAGTTTGAGATGGTTTTGAATTGACTGCTGTATTGTGCACAGGGCAACGTTTGTTTGTCCATGGAGTCGGATTTCGATTAGGAGAACAGAGTGGCTTTCGTTCCAGCTCTGGAACAAATAAACTCAACTTATTTGCTTTTTTGAAAACAGAATTGCATTAGGAGGAAGCAGATGCGCCGCGGGACCTTATTTATTCAATAAGCCCAGAAGTAATTGCATTCAACTGGCTTCCCTGGACCGTACAGCCAGCACGCAGGCAGCAACGATGAGATCGACAGTCCCTCAACGGACCACCATCCCTGCTTCTGGGAGACAGTCCATGTGTAAGAGGTCTGCAGGTTCATCATCCTGGATATTACAAAGCATTGTATGTACTGTGTAATTATATAACTCTGTTCTATAGAAACTGTTTATTCTGCACAAGCACTGGATCCAATAATAAAGTTGAATTGAATGGAGTCCTAAATAAACTCCCTCACCCTAACAGACCCTGGTGTGGACTAGTTAACTACCACGTGACTAGCAAACCCTTTCTCTCGAAGATAAAGTGGAGCAGACAAAAAGCAGCCAAGAATAGCACAGCAGCAGATCAGGAGAATGAACCGTTTAGCACACGCTTAGCAGTGAGGAATAGGGCAGGCAAAGACAATTCCTAAATTTAGCAGTCAGAAAGCCCACCAAAGAGGATGCAATAACCTTTTAAAAAATAGAAGCATCTTGCATGTCAAGGGTTTGAACTTGTAAGAAGTAAATGATTCAGCTGGAGTCTTTATCCGTGTGTGTTACTGTAATTGGAGATTACACCGATGAAGGCACGAGCTGAAATGTTTGTCTCATGTATAGTTAATTTGTAGTTGTGGGTGAATCTCAAGGGGCTGAACTGAAATTTAAATATATATTAAAAGAGAGCCAACTTCCCAACATTTCAGTATGTCTGCTAAATGACTAATTAATATTAATAATAATAATAATAATAATAATAATAATAATAATAATAATAATAATAATAATAATAATAATAATAATTCATTTCAGTATGTTTAACATACCTTTGTCAAGAGAAGGAGGTTTTTGATGCCCTGGTAACAACACTCACTTATTTATATTTAACTCTATTAACATGTTTGTGATCTAATTTACTACATCATAATTTACATCCGACTATAAAGCAGCAGAGCAGGTCACAAGTAATTAAAAAAAGAGACATACATTTAATTAGAAACCACAAAACGCCCTACTAAAATCTCTCCAATGCAGCAGACCTGTGATCGTGGATTAAGAGGAAGCTAATCAAACAGACACGCTCCACAATGTAGGTCTGCATCTACCCAGCTGGCCGTGTTTCTGGTTGGCTTTGATGATCAATCAAATTACCCATTACAAAAGCTTAACAGCCTGGCTGCTTAATGAATGGAGGAGCTGGCGGAGCAATCAGTTAGGGGGGACTCCAATTATGTGCAGGTCCCTTTGCCACTTCTTGTTCGTGATGGATTCAGTGCCTGTGGAAAGTGATGGATTCTCAGCACTGGAGCCTGAAGCCCTCGAATGCATCCTGCATTTCAGGTGCAGAGCTGACACAGATAGATGCTGTGTAGCAAAAACATTTAAATGTAAGTGGGGCACAAAAATACCCTGCATGGCTTTTGGTTAGAAAAGGGATTTCTTCAGGCTGCTTAAATACAGACATGAATTGCATTGACAGCAAGAATGTCTGTGCTGGGCAGTCCAAGAGAAATCCCCTGGATTACCTTAATAACAAGCACAAGAGCTCTCCACTCTCACCATACAGATTAATAATGAGCACTAGAGCTCTCCACTCTCACCATGCAGGTTAATAACCAGCACTAGAGCGCTCCACTCTCACCAATGCATCTAATTCATGAGCACTATTCTAAGCACTCTATCATCAGCTCAGATAGACTCCTATCCTAACTGGAATCTATTTCCTCGTTGATCCTTTAATATAAAGCTGTCAGCTCAGACTGATTTTAGGTCATTGTTACCCAGAAGTGATTTCAAGTCAGGACAGCAGTCACCTCTCTGCCTGTGCTGAACCAACACAAAAGTCTGACCTCGCTGCTCTGGAGTGTGAGGTCACGGGTTAAACCAGGGGTTATTATTAAGAGATATTCCAATGGAAACTGTTTGAAATGTCACCTGAAGCACAGTGGGTGCAGTCTCAGACACAAGAACCCACTCATGCTCTACAGCATCCTGAGATGCTGCAGATACACTGATTGTGTTAGTTTCCAGACTCCGCAGGGGCTGCTTTGCAACATTGTATCACTTCCTATGAATGCAAACAGACTGCATGCCTCCCAGCCCCACAGCGCTCACCACCACGTCTGTCAACTTTTACCACTAAGCTACCCTGCCTCTGGGTCCAACAGCTCTAACCACCTGTCCACACTGCCTCCCAGTCCCTCACCTCTCACCACTGGGCCGTGCAGCCTTAGCAGGTGAGCAACTGAACATCTAGTTCCGTGTGGACCATCTCACACCAGTTCTAATGAGCCACTCCAAGAAAAGTGATTTTTAAAAAGGAAACTCAAACTGAACTCAATCCAGGAGAGGAGAGCCAGAGATAAGGGGTGGATTCTGTGACAGTGGAGAGCGGATCTGATAAGAGCTGGAGTCTCCACTCCACACAGTCCCCCTCTCACCTGCTCATGTGGGGCTGAAACCATATAATCAAATTAAAATTGGAACAGCTTGTTTTCTTTCTATTATTACTACTACCGGGGGGGGGATAAAGGTAAATGGAAAAAAAGGAAAAATGCTTCAGCTTTTACCCGACTAGAAACCTTAAAGGCTGGGCATGCATGCTGAGAATTCATGCATACTGAGAATTCATGCATGCTGAGAATTCATGCATACTGAGAAGTCAAGCATGCTGAGAATTCATGCATGCTGAGAATTCATGCATACTGAGAAGTCAAGCATGCTGAGAATTCATGCATGCTGAGAATTCATGCATGCTGAGAATTCATGCATGCTGAGAATTCATGCATACTGAGAAGTCATGCATACTGAGAAGTCAAGCATGCTGAGAAGTCATGCATGCTGAGAAGTCATGCATGCTGAGAATTCATGCATGCTGAGAATTCATGCATGCTGAGAATTCATGCATGCTGAGAATTCATGCATACTGAGAAGTCAAGCATGCTGAGAATTCATGCATGCTGAGAAGTCAAGCATACAGCTTCCCTTCCCCCGGTGCAGTCAGACAATATCAGATAGAGAACCATCACTGAACCTACAGAATGCTGAGAGACGAAGCACTGCCAGTATTGTGCTGTGATGCAGTATATAGAAGCTGCATCTCCCTGTCACACATGTGTCCATAAGAGAAGTCTAACAGCGATGACTCTTTGAGGCATTCATTTCTGTTTCCTGAATTATAATAGCGCTTGAGGATGTCATTTATAACCTCTCACTCCGAGTAATGGACTGGCAAGCATAAGCAGCTTGTGTCCCTGCAGCTAGAACTGTGTTTGATACAGAAAGGAGGCTGACGAAGGGAAGCCATGGAAGAAAGCAGAAACGTTTTAATGGTGTTGTGCAGCAGGCGCTTAAATAGATTTTAAAATAACTCGAATGCTGTGCTGGAGCTCATTTTACAAACAGACAAGTTTTGCAAAAGTATAAAGAATTCAAAAAAGCAAGCAGGAGGTGAAATGCTGCATGTCCCCTTTGCAGGAATGGAAATACAACTCCAGTTCCATAGCAGTTTGAGCCACTCCAGGTGTTACTATGAGATTAAAGGCCAATTGCAACTAATCTTGGACTACCTAACAATGTTTATTTAAGGCAGTTCTATTTGGGGGCAGTGAATCCAGCTATTTCTATGTCAACCCAGTTCAGCTTTCCCTGTCTTTGGCTTGTCTTGACAGCTCACGGTAAAACCTGGAAAAGCTGTTATCAACAACGCAGTATGAAGCGAATAAAACTACAGCCCTGAGCTAAAGCAGTCCCTTCTGAAAGTTTACCAGTAATGATGCACTTTCCCCTGTGGGAAACCATACCTCTCTGTGTTTCACAATGCTTACCTAGGCTTTACAATGATTTCACTATGCTTTAATACACTTCACTATGCTTTTACTATGGGAAACGCTTATGAGGGGTTGATCAGCACAACAATTAAAGGAAAGAGCCTGACAAAGGCTTCTGGAATACATTGTGTTCCTGGCATTTAGAAACGTAGCCAGCTCTACTGAGATAGCTTCCTTAAAAGAGTGATACACACACTCTCACGCGCACGCACGCACACATGTTTGTTTATGAGGACTTTGCATGGACTCTCACTATATTTCTATTTGCTATTCCTAACTCCAGTCAAACAAAACTCCACACAGTGTGAATTTAACAACAAACAACATATTTGGGCACTTTCAATAATGACTGTTTAATATCTGTTTAAACACTACAAGGACTTGGCCTGTGTCTTCAGAAGGTAGGTTTTGTCAGACTTTCCTTCTTTGTGGAGACTTTTTTTAACCCCCCCCCCCCACATCTCAACCACATGCCTGAGAAAAGCCCCCTGATTTGGCTTCCCTGACGTCACCAACACCTAGTAAATAGATGCACTCTGACTATCAAATATTCATTGTAAACCTACCCCCCAAAAAGCAGGTCCTTAGGAGATGAGTAGAAAATGCATGCTGTGAAAAGGCAGGATCTTTTAAAAGTTGCTCTTAGCTTAGATTTCTGAACTAACCCTGGCACCAAACGGAAATATCAGAGCACGGAGACAACAGAAATCTAGTTTGTCTGTGTGCTAGCAATGGTTGCACAGCACACTGCTGCACTGGTGCACCTAGCTCCCTGTGCATTACTGGTTAAATTCGCCGGTACAGGGCCTGTTGTTTGCCTGCCTCAGACACAAGCGTATCTGTGTTTAACACAGGTTGATAAACGGCACTCAGTGAGTGGGAGTTACAGGAACATGTTCAATACATTGCTTCCCGTTGCTCCACATTTGTGACGCTAATGTTGCACGTGTTGTCCAAAGTAAACGATCAAGCATAAGCATAAAGCATGGATTGGCCTACAGCAGCCAGGTATAACTGTTGTATATCTGCAGACCTGACTTTTTGTGTACGTAATAAAAATACATAGAGAAAATAATGGATGGACAAAGACATTTTTAAAGCAGTCATGCTGTATTCAAGCGGACAGACACACAGACATTGGCTCACACAAAATCAGTACAGAACATCTCATCCATGATCCAGCACGCTTTAATTAAAGCAGTCCAGCAGGATTATTTTTTGAGCTATTCAAATGAGCTATATATTATGATCACGATACAGGAAAACAACATTAACGCAGTACAGAATAACGACTGTTAGAAACACGTTGTATATGTCCTGTGTGTTCAACAGATCAATGTCCCTAGTTATGCTGCAGTATTATAAAGTATAACATTTTAAAGAGAATTGATCTAAAACGGACTTTAAGAATGGGCATTCAGACAAATCAATGTAGGCGATCTTACAGATCTTAATGCACATTACACACGTCCAACAAATTTAAAAAAAAACAGTATTATTTGTATGAATGCATTATTATTATTATTATTATTATTATTATTATTGTTGTTGTTGTTGTTGTATTGTTTTGTTACTATGTTCTTTTTTTAAATAACGGATTTCTAAAACAGGAAACCGTTCTGTGGTTGCCGCATTTGTGTGCAATTATTTCATTAATCCGCCCCTTTCTGTTCCATTAAAAAAAAGAAAAAAAAACCTCATAAAATTCTGAAACCCGATCGCCTCTTTCTCTTCAAAGGTAGCGCTAAACCCACAGCAAGTGATAGCGGTACAGTACGGTGAGTAACACAGTATAACACCAGGCTCCTTCCAGCTGCCTTGTCCGTCAACATTGTACTGTAAGCACACCAAATAACTGCTGACTGCAAAATTAATTTACTACATACGAAATGAAGATAGCTACTAGTCACGGAACAATAACATAACAAGGATTTGGGAATGGCTCACTCACAGTTAGTTGAAAGGCCAGTTTTGTGAACGATGCAGAACGTCCCGTATTAACGTGCAGTATTTAGGTGAGGTTCACATCGTCCCGTTCCAGCCGTCGCTGGTGGCTGGTGGTGCTTTTCTTTGGTACAGTAGAATTGGTTCGACAGACGCTTAGCGGTTGCTTGATGAAACACGCCCCCCAGCTAAGTTACTCCTCCCGGGCGGAGCGGGTACTAAAGACGGGGGAGGAGACTGAGTTTTAAAAAATCCGTTTATCAGAAGCCAAAAAAAAAAAAAAAACCCCAAAACATTACAAGATTAACAAATTTTTTTACACATTTTTCAGATATAACCACAAATGCGCAATGTATATATAAAAGGCATTTTTTCAATCAGTTAAAATCAGGGACGATTACTGTAACCGTTTTCGCTCTGGTTAATAAAACGTGGTAAGTACAATGTACAGTTCTGCAGCTATTTTTTCTGTTCGTGCAATGCATATTTTACATGTTTGAAAGCACTGTATTGTAAGAAATAAACAGCAGTACATAAGCTCAGTGCACCCATACCGTGTAAATTGGTAGCATCTACAAGAATCCAGCGTTTTTACAAGCTATTACTGTGTCTCTAATCACCGGTACACTCTGCTGTGTCTGAGCCCTGCTGAAATCCCCAGGCAGGCGTGTTTTAATCCACGCACAGGAGGCGAGAGACTCCCTCTGTCTGCAGAGACATCAATGAAAACGAAGTCTCCGCTCAGTACATTATAATGAGCAGCGGAACTCACCAACCAAGCGATGAAAGGCAAGTCATATGGAGGGGTGGGTGGAAAGGGTTACACAATCTATGGACTTCATTAAAGAGTGTGTGTTGGGGAGGGGGATCCCATTTCAACAGAGGTCTGTTTCATGAGCCAGTAAGTCATGGCACGCTCTCTTGCAAACCCACCCAGTTTGCAGTTTGCGTTGTCATACAGCCCTAATGAATTTTGTTTTTACAGATCGATTCATACGCCTCTTTCTCAACCGCATTTTCCAAGGCAGCCACGGTGGAGTACAAGAAGATCACACCTGCTTGGACAAGCACCTAGCCACACCCACAGGGGTCAGCAGGACGTCCCCGATGAACACCTGAGTGTTGAGGAATGGCTGTGGCCCCCCTCAGCAGCATGCAGCCTGGCTCCTGCAGCACAGTGTTTTCACCCCACTTGCTTACACTCGGATCACCAGAGTAGCCATGTTCTTGTAACGCAATCTGAGAAGCATGGGTCTACAACTTTCAACCCCTCTGGTTTATTTTTAACAGCGCTGCCTCACAGCACCTGTACAAACCACTTTCCACAAACAGCTGACATTCTCTGCTCTTCAAGGGTAGTTTTTCAGTCCTGGTAAATTCTGAACCAGTGCTGACCATACAGAGGGGCAAGAATAGATGTTGCTTTGGGAGGGGTGGTGTGTGTGTGTACGCCTAAATGAGGGAGAGGCAGCTGTCTCTCGTTTTCCCCCAATCTGACCTAACCCAGCGATGTCTTTAGTTACAAGGTGTGTGTTTTGCTCCTATCAAAGTATAAGAAGTCTATAACACGAGTTTGAATAATGGAAGAGCTGAAACGGAAATGTAGATGAGTGTGTAGCTATCTGATCGGGACCTAAATGTCATTTGGTTGTAAAAAATGAAGCGTCTCTGGATCACTGTTAGATGTGAATAAAGACGCAGGTAGATGAGTATTAAAGGGAGAGAGACAGACCAGTAGGGTAGACCTAGATAATGATAAAGGGCAATGGGTTTCGTCGTTGGAAATCATCTTGAAAATCAGCTTCTGTTCTGAACAGAGAAAAAAAGAAATAGCCAGGAAATGTCATTCTGCTTCCGACAGACGGAATACCGAGGCGATATTAAATCATGGGATTCCTGAGTCCTGTGGTATTCTACAGAGCTTGGTCTCATTCAAACAACTCAAGAATGCCAGCAATGCTGTAATGAATTCGGAGTGTGCGATCCCTGCTATGATGTAGCATGGCAACTGCAGGGAATGTGTCGGGGGGGAGACGGGGCAGATGTTTTGTTAAAGAAAAAGAGATAAGGATGCAAGCTCCTGCTAAATGTGTTGCGTTCAGTTTTGTCAGTTTCCAGAAGCAGCAGCTGGTTTGGACTGTTCCCCACACGCTACGCAGGCATGTTGGCTTGGCTGCATTCTGCACACGACTGTCACCGGCCTTTGTTGTCTTTGAAGCAGATGTGTATTCCCCCTACATGTCCTGCATGCTTGATCGAATTCACTTTAGACGTGCTTTCTTCCAAAATGTAACCTTTTGTTTCCCATCTTTAGTGACTCAGATCCCCTTGACACCTGCTTGCCACAAGTCCCTCTGTAAAATAGGCATGCCAATGCTACTACCTGCAGCAGTAGGATGTTTTTATATGTGCTATCTCTAATCTTACTGATAGCTTAGGTAAGAAAAAAAAAGGGTATTTACGCAAACGGTTTATAGGAAATAACTAGTTGTCATATTTCTTGCATTCGTAAGGCAGTTCTCTTCTGAGATAAGAAGAAAAAAACAATTTCAAAACCACAGGAGCCACTGCGCCTTGAGTCATGAGATTTGGTTTGCAGTTTCATTGGGAGACAGCTTGTGAGTTAACCCATCAGCGTTAACCTTCCTGTGAAATTAATTAAATGAAAGCACACAAGGGAAGGAGGGGATGCTGTTCGGATCATCAAAGCTCATCTCTTTTTAACCGCCTCCCTCCCTCCAGGTGATGTCTAATTGCCCCTGAGTGACCCTGATGTTTGTGTCTTTGCTACACGCAGTAGACTGTTTCACACATTTACTGTAACATCTCGTTAAAGAACCCCCCCCCCCCCCTCCCTCGACAGATACCCACGGGTGGTGTGTTGAAGACACAGCTCTGGCGAAGCCAGTGAGTCATTTCAAAGGAATCAGTTTGGTTTATACCGGATTTCACGTAGCAGAGATTGTGAGCTGTCAACTCGCCATCCGTACTGGGGCTGACGAGAGTGCCACTTGAAATAGATCTGAGCTCGATCTGCTGCCGATGGAAATGGACAAGCCTGATTTCAAATCGCTTTCGATTCAATCCCTGTAGCAGGTGGGAATGTGGCTTCGGTATATTTATTAAGTGCAATCTAGATGCTAGGAAACGAGATTATTAGAGCAAAAAGAATTGCCTGAATAGGAGACAACAGGATAACTGAGCATCTACTGTAGTATAAATAAATACATATACTTATATACATACAATATGTATTGAACAGCTGTGCTCAAACCTGCATGAGTGTAAAATACATTAATAATTGACTCCGGTTCAAGCAGCAGCTCTTTTTCTTTCCAGCTCCATTTCTTTTTTATTTCCACGCTCGCTCGTTTCCCCTGGTATTCCTCCTCTGCAGTCTAAGCGGATGCAGGTTTTTTTTTTTTGAATATTCACTGTGCGCTGCGTTCCTGTTCTTGCTGTTTCTGTCTTCAGAGCGGCACTTCTTACTGCAGTTATCTTTTACCATAAACACGATATTCAAGTACTGCAGCTTGAAAAAGCTCTTCCGACAGGCCTCTGCATTGCAGCTGCCTGGAATAATTCATTTTCACATCCGCCTCTAAAGCACCGCGCAGCACATGGAGACATTCAACTGAGGCAGGTGGGGAAAAAAAAAAAAAGAAATCGGAAATTCTCAATGTGTTTCTCACACGTTGGGACTGGGTTTAGATTTTCAACAACCGCTGGTTTATGACGTCCGTGTTAGGTCGGGTTGAGCGGTTTTTTTTTGGAATTGAATTGGAAGTTAAATTTAGCATCAGGCAATTTAAGCTTGAAGTGTGACTTTCCTACCTGACATATTACTGTACCGTATAAAAACAGGTTTCTGGTGTACTAAGTGCTGGTGTACTAATGCAATGGGAGCCTTGTTGTATGTATGTATAAACAGCTTGCAGTATCTTTGTGTTTTCACATTACACACACAGGATTACATGCACCCCACTGTGAGCATTGACTGCACTGCATGTTTGGGTGCGTTTTTGACAACAGGGTGAATAAAATACTGGCTTCCGTATGCAGGTGTATTTCAAAGTAGAAGAGATTGGGGGTTATTCTACCAATTTCAATGAATAAGGATGATCTCTTTGAATGGGGCTGTCCACCTGTTTGATTTAGAGGTCAAGCAGCCCATTCAAGACTGTTAATGGGCTTGCAGAGACAAAAAAGAGAATCGGTAGTCTTTGGTTGAAGTAAGTACACACAGACTATGACTCAAATCTGTTGATCCCCTTTTATATTTGTATATACAAGGCTTGGATAAAAAAAATATTATTAGAATAATAATTTAAAAAAAAACTCTCTAGCTCTCTCATGGCTCAAGTCTTGTTTTCTACATAGTTCAGAACCAAGCAACAGCTTTAAACTTTCCTCAAGCTGCAAAGTTTCCTGCATGCTAATTACCACATCAGGTTTAGCACACAGCGTGACTGGATATGACATCAGTTTAGATACCATATAGACTAGTCCAAATGTAAAGCGTCTGTGAACTGTTCCAGTGTGCCACTGCTGTCCCAGCGCCCACTCGTACTGGTGGAGCCCTTACAGAAGCCAGTACTTAATCTGCAGCGAGCGATTCAGCCTGTGATGGGAGTGCTGGGAGCAACGGGAGCTGGTACTGGTGCTGATGCTGGCTCTGGAGCTTTAGGAGTCTGTTTGGCGATGCTCATGGGGACGAATGTGTTTGACGCGCAGTGCTCTTTTAAATACTCTCCCCCTTTCTCCTCGTAGTCGCTCCTTGTGATCCAGCCTTCCTCTTGGTCAGTACACATCACAGCCCAATCTCGGGCGCCGTACCAGGCATCCAGCACCGGATTGGAGGCCATCCTTACCTAGCAGAACGAGCCAGGGGAGAGAAATGAGTCTGAAAGTCCAACGCAGACTCCAATGAATTAAACATAGACAGCATCGACAGGTTCTTTGGAACCATTAAATCCAACACAGGGGAACTTATGCAGAGCAAGCAAATCAAAGAGCTGCTGATTAGGTATACTAAAACCTTGAAGAAAGTCGGAAGCAGACACGGGTTTGGGCTAGTGCCTTCGTCTGCGCAGTGTTTAGCTGTACCTGAAAGTGGGACTGGAAGGGTCTGATCGCCAGCAGCTCCCTCTCAAGTCTCTCCCTCGTACCCGGGTACATCAGGTTCCCCCCGGTCAGCAGCACATTCTGAACCAGCGCCCCCTGCTGCTCCTTTGGGTACCTGCAAGACAGTGGGGCAACAATTGGAATGTCACAGTATAAGCACTGCATTACACCCCAATGTACGGTAACTGCAAGGCCAATGTCATGTTAAAAGAGAAGGTCCATCGTACCCAACCTAGCTCCTGTGGGAGTTTCCACATTCTTCCCATCACTTCATAAAATTAACAACCGAGACAAGGTCTTCTGCTGCCAACTCTGTCACAGGCTGGTACAGTATTCTACACCGCTACAGTGCCAGCTGTCCTATGACTTTATACACCCAGCACAAGAACAAACCAATTACACTGAAAACCACATTAATAAAATGAACGGCAGTTATAGATTGATTGGCCTTATGACATTAAATTTAACTGACTCCGAAAACAGGACTGATTAATAAATGATCCAGAACATTAAATATAACACAGCCTGTCACTGGTGATTTATTTACTGGGACCTTCAGCAGAGACAGATATTTCGAAACGTCACGTTGCAGAGCTACGGCAACAGAAGCCAGTATAAGCATCCATCTCAAGCATATCTTCCTATTGCACAGAGCACAGCGGCTCTATACTTGTGGTACTGGGAAATTTTAAAGCTAGCAAGGTTTTCATAAAGGTTTAGCAGGATTGCTAAAGAACAGCCACCACCCTGGTTTAAAATGACTAAGAGAAGCCTAAAGTATAGAAACAAAGACTGTGACAGAGCCCTAATATTGAAATCAATAGGAAGGATACTGGCAATATTGCATACTGGCAATTTTGAACTCAAAAAGTTCCGCAGCACTGTAGGAAAGCAGCACTTCACTGGATGTGAGAACCTTTATTCAGTACAGCATCTGTGTGGTGGAGGGGCGCTGTACCTGTCCAGCACATACTGCACAGTCTCCACTATGCCAGCCTGCTCCTCTCCGATCATCGAGGGCTGGAATATGATCTCGGGAGCCCGCAGCCTCTCCGTGCCCAGGAACAGCTGGTGATACTCTGCCAGGTTGAACATGGGCTGAAACAAGAGGGCACATGGGAGCTGGTGTCAGTGCTTCATAGACTCCAGGGTCTATTCAATGAATCTAAACAGTGGGGGACTCTGAACAGCATCGCTGTTTAAACATGCCTTCTTTTTATTTACTGGGAAGACAAGCAAGTGCTGGAGGACTGGCCCCCTGACTTCCAGCAGCCGGGTGTACCTGCACAGGATTGGCTGGCTTCTCCACTTCGGTATGGTCCTCGCTGAACTCTGGCTCCAGCTCAGACTCATCCAGGGTCTGCTCCAGATCGGGGGTCTGCAACAGAGAAACCTTTCCTCAGTATATATCAAGCTGACCGTCTACAGAACTAGGTAGGTTTGAAAAAGCAGAACAGGATTACATGCAGTACTACACGCTACAGCATTACCTTCAGCCGAGACAGGGGGAGAGCCAGCGTGTTGTGAACCTCCTGGGCAGCCAAAGGCAATCACAGCAGTACTCGCTAAATCACTTATTTTGCACTGATTGGATTGACAGATTACTGGATTGTTAACGATTTTAGACTGTTTGAAAATGAGACTGAAATTCAGAAAGCTGTTGATATTTAATCAGGTGTGTTGTATATTTACAATGAAGGTTTCAAAGTTTTACAAAGATGTGGTCTGCACAGTTGCATGGATTCCCTTAAGTGGCTAATCCAAAAAAAATAAAAATGTTCAAAAACAAATGAGCAAGCGTGATGGAAAGCTGAAGAGTAAATATGTACCAATAATTAAAGGTGCATGGAACATGGCAACGTGCAGCTCACCAGTTATATTAGGAGATCAGGCTCAAGATGCCACATTAATCATTTAGGGGTAACCATGGAGGCCTTATTTGTGGTATACTGTGCTCTTGGGCAACAGCCATAAACATCCAATGCTGTCTGAACGGAGGCTATGTACTTCACTCTGTAATGGAACCAGCGAGAGAAAAGCTAATCATTATTATTCTTTCGATTGGTTCATATTTTATAAAAAAAAAATGTGTATGCCTTAGAAAAAATGACTAACGTATTGAGCGCCATCTGGTGACAGATTAGTATAAAATGTGTCCGATACACAGGTGTCTGTCTCATTGGAAACAGTATTTACTGGATATGGACTGGAAGAGTTTCTTCAGCTGGTTACTGTTCTTGAGTGTTTTACACACCAGAGCTGCCTACCCCTGCGCAAACAAAGAGGAGTCTTTGCAGAAGCCACTATTTGCTGGAATAGTTATAGTGGAAATAGAGACCAAAAGAAAAGGCACATCATAGGATATTAAACAGGTAGGACATTAAATATTAGGACAATTAGATGAATCACAGTCCTGGAGGTCCATTCCACTCCAGGTTTAACAGGTACAGTTATACAATGAACTACTTCAGAGTCTGGATGGAGGTTTAATTGGTTAACCATTTAGAACAGGGTTGGAACAAAGACCAGGAGTGGTCCCCCATGATGCAGATGACAAGAAGCCCCCCCTGATCCGGCACACAAAGCTCCACGTGGAGCCCCACCTCGGGCTTGATGTCCACCACCTCCACCTCCACGCTGCCCTCTGCCTGCAGGATCTTGTGCTTGCTCTGCTCCACAGCCAGGCTCAGCTTGTTGATGTAGGACAGCAGCTCCTCCGCAGAGTCCATGTTGAGCTCCACCAGAGCCTTGTGGAACTGCTCCAGCAGCCCATCCTCCAGCAGCTCCTGAAGAGACAGAGAGAGAGACAGACAGGCTCAGGGCTACCGCAGGAGAACGCTACGCAGTACTGGGAACTCCACACACGGAACACAGGCATGTGTATACATGAGAACAGGACAAAACATTTTCTTTTACATGTATTTTGGTAAATGGGTCTCCAAAGTCCCATCACTACTTCAAATAGTGCTAAAACAGGACTGAAAGGGTTCATGTTATTTATGTTTTTAGTCCGTTGTGAATACAAATAATAGTGATATTCACTTTTATTGCCAGTGGTTAAAGAAACCAACAACAGTCTAGCCAAATTTTACAAATATAAAACTTATATCAAATTATACTTTTATTAACTCATGCTTTGTGAATAACGTTCGCTGTGTTATAAGCACTCTGATGAACGTTAATGGGGCTCGCTGTGTTATAAGCACTCTGATTCTCAGAGGAGAGCTGCGCTTGTCTGCATGTCTGTTACCTGCACACTGAGCAGTCTCTCGAGTCGCTCCTGGTCGAGCTGCAGCTTCTCCTCCCTGCGCCGCGCGTTCAGCTCCTGCAGGCGGCGCAGCTGCTGTGACCGTCTCTCCAGCCGCTCCTCGGCACTCAGCGTGCTGCTCAGGAGCTTCTGGGAGAAGGGAAGCTGCAGCCGGTGAACCTCCTTCTCATAGAACTCCCCGCAGCGCCATTGATCCAGATCTAGGGGGCAGCAACAGCAATTAGAGGAGCTTTGACAATTCTACGTTTAACACAGAAGCAGATCACATTGCTCCCAATGCAAAAGGGGTCAAGCTTTCATGCAAGTCTCTTATTTTCACACTGTAGGTTTGCTCCCTGTGCAGCAGGTGATTAGGACCCCACCTGCAAAAATGTGAGGCATACAGGACTATCATGTGGGACCCCAAAAGAAAACACTGATGCGTAAACAAAGCAAAACAGTAACCCAAGACCTCACAAAACAAGAAAACAAATCTCACTTAAATATTCAGGCAACTTTGTGATACCCAAAAACCTGAATCTTTTAATCCAAGTCATTGATTTACAGTATGCAGTCAAATATCTTTTCCACTGTACTGAAGGACAGAGTCCCTCTAGTGTGGCAGCGAGGTAATGCAACAAGAAAAAGCCTTTCATGGCTACAGATTCTAACTATAAGACTGTAACATATTTACAGGTGTACTGCAAACTTGATTAGTCACACCTAAACTTAATCAAGCAAATATAAGCAGCTGAGCTCTAAACTTGATGAAGCTCAAAATTGTCTTCCAGCCAGCCATTATTTCTATAAACGAATTTACCAAAAACAACGAAACGGGCAACAAATATTGTAATTACTTTGGTCACCTGTAGTGCTACTTAACCTAGGCACGCTGATGCACTCTTTCCAGATCAAAGCATATTCTTGGGGGAAGCAGACGGAGAAGGCGAAGGGGAAGGCAGTTGCTCACCCTGCTGGTAGTCCTGTGCGATGTAGCAGTGCTGGTGCAGAGTCTCCTCCATGCGGCTCAGTGTGATGGCTGCCAGGTGTCCTGGGTATTTCAGCTGCAGAAGCCTCTGCAGGTATGCAGCCGAGTGGCTGCCCCCCACGTTGATGCGCTTGCAGTTCCTGGCGTCCAGCCTGCAGGAAAACCCAGAGCCAGTCTTGTTTCACTGAAGACACTGCCGTGCCCGTCTGCATTGCTGATTCACAGTGAAATCGCAAGTTTTCATTTTAACCGACAACTGCTGCCTTGTTTCTGGCTGCTTTCAGGCTCAATGCCATTTGGTTCAATGGAACAGACTACGCAAGGCTGGTGTATAGGTAACAAGCTTAGGTGTGTCTTATTAAACTCATAGTCAAACCAGAAACGGATCAAAGTGCTATGCCATGGGGGTCTTCTTTCCAGCCCTGCATTGTATAGCACTTCCAGGTTAGATTTTTTGTTTTCAATCATATGCCCTTAGGATCAGTGGAAATATATGAACCCCCAACCCCAACCCTTATTACTGTGACACCCCAATTAATCTTGCTGAAGAAAAGCCTTTTAGCGGTAATGAAATAAAACAATGACATGACAAAAAGATAGAAGCACTGACGAGAGATGAGACTTACCTTCCATTTAAAACAGGCAGTACGTGTGAGCAGTGATACCCGGAAGAGATGATCAGTCCAGTGGATGGAGGGTCCAGCCCCCTCATGGTGGTGTTGTGGTAGTAACTGTACAAGCTGTCCACCCCATAGGACACTCTGGGCACTCGGTAGCACTCGAACAGGAGCTCTGACATCATCTGACGGCTGTGCAGCGGGTTGCAGGGCGACTCTGTTAAAACCACTGGGTGCTCCACACAGCCCTGAGGAAAGCGATAGTAATGTGGTTCTGTTGTTAGAAAAAAAACACATTCAAAAGCAAGCTGGTGATGCGGACTGGCAACAGGGAGATGCCCTTTATATAGACAGTAGTGCATCATAACACGCCAGGTATTGCATTTGCATAATGAATGAATCAGTCATGTGAACGGCTGTCCAAGTGTGTGCTATATATTGCAAGTGTTTCTAGTGTTCAGTCCAGGTCCATTGCACAAAATACCCGCCCCGAGTACAGGAGGAGCGGAGAAGCAGCATGGATGTTAACTCGACAGGTAACATTAAACTCCAAAAAGATTAGTTATCAATGATAATACGAGTACCACAGTCTAAAAAAAAGGCTTGTTCAATCACTAATATTTTGCAAACATTTAAAAAGAACGTGTAGTGGAAAGAAACGTACGTAGTGCAAACGCGAGACGTACAACAATTACCTTACAAAGCTGTTTATTAATATGTGTTAGTAACACATTCGGATTAATGTGTTGCGTACCTCTGTGCTGATTCCCAAGTGCATAAATACGTAATCGAGCATGAGCTCTTGAATCTCGAAATTGACCACCACGTTCCTGTCGAACTGGCTCTTGAGCAGCCAGCGGAGCGGCTCCAGGTTGGGGATATCGTTTCCGATTTGGGTCTCGCTGCGGGCTGCGCCTCGACTCCGCGCCGCCACCGACTTGAATATGAGACTGGGCTCGGCAAACCTGTCGCCGCCGCAGCCCCAGCCAGCCCGGGTCTGGAACGAACCATTGTCGATGACGATCGGGACCGGCGAGGGATGTAAACACTGCGGGCTGAGTTCCAGAACCGGGTCTGGGACCGCTCGGCTATCTCGAAACGGGAAAACCTTACTCGCCGTGGCCGCCGCCATTTTTGTTTTAAAGTCCCGTTTACAAAATAAGCTCGGGTGACACAAATCAGGTCTCGGGAAAAAAAAAGTTCCTATGTAGAATCTGCAACTTCTAAATGCTATAGTAATATCACAGTGTTGCATACAATAAAATACACATATTATAATAAACATACAATAAATAAAAAAATCATTATGCAGATACTTTCACAACTTTAGCCCTACAAAAATATAATGCAGCATTACTCCAATTCTAAGTACATATTTAGATAATATTTAAATCTAAAATGTTTAAACTATTGGCTTATAATACAACACAGGACCATTGCAATGCCCTATTTGTATTTGCATGTGTATTGCACTTAGCTTTACTGTATATAACAATATCTCAGACTCCCGTTGCTGTTTGTTCATTAATTAATGCATACTCCGTGTGTTTGGTGCTGGGAATAAATGCCTACATTCAAAGGATACTGTTTTAATCTATTCTTGTTTACATTCGGAAATCAGAGCTGCAGGGCTATCCCCTCGTTGTTTCAGCTGGCGCAGAAGGATCCTGACTTCTGCTTTTCATACTGAGAGAATGTGCTTTAACGCAGCTCCAGGTATTGTTATCAGGCAGTGTAAAAATAGCACCAGGATGCACTGCGCTGAATAACAGGCATTGTGTGAGTTACATAAAGGTGTGGCTGCTGTTCATGCGGAGCCTCTTAAAGAGCCTGCAAATGAAAGACTATACAACAGCACATGACTGGACCTCTACACGTTTTGTTTTCAGTATGTACGTCTCTCTTCAAGCCACAGATAAACCATTAGTATGTCTCTTTATAACCATGTCTTACAACTTCAGGACTGCTAAGGACTTATTGAGTTTGTTTTGTAAACCCACCAATGCTAAAATACCGACTGTAAATATGGTCAAATGATGTCATCGTCGCCACGCATGTTTGATGTGGTCCCCAGGTTTTAAAGGTATGTTTTATGGACCCACTGGTGAATTCTATCAGCTTGTTACAAGAGGAAATGCAATCTCAGATTGGATACAGAAAATAGATACAGCACACACACACACACACACGATATGTAAAACCCAGTATACGCTGGCACGAAGCATTTCGATTTCCCGTGGGTTGGTTACGGTGTTTTTTGGAGGACAATCCCTTTAAACGGCTGCAGGCTCCGCCCTCCTCTTGCAGATCCAGCACTTTGAAACACACGAAGGGAGTGACGTCAGCCAGGCTTTGTGCGGTTGTTATGGTCAATTCTTCACCCGGACAGCTCGCATTTAGGAAGCTAAACGCCACAGGAGAGTATAGCAAGTTTTTTTTTTCCCGTTGACAGCCTGTCCTGTCAACAACTTCCCTGTATGACTTGGTTGGACTCTGAACTTAAAAGGTACTTGTTGATTCTATGCTCCTTTATTTATTTATTTTTTTAATAATTTAAGATGTAATAATGTATGCTTTATTTGGAAAACTTGAAGGTATTTGATTGTGTTGTGCATTTGGTTCAGTATAGTCTTGCAAAGTATGCACCATCATTATTGTAAAGATCTCATGCGGGGTATTGGTTGCTAAGGGAGGTTGCACCTGTTGCTATGGCCGCCTTTTTTGCAATAATTTTTATAGACAAAGACTCTGCTTACAGCTGCTCTGTGACATGTTTCCCTATTTCTTTTCTGTATTGTACTTAACTGATTTTTTTTTGTATCCATATTCAGATTTAGTGGTGGAGAAACACCGTTAAATAATGAATAATGTGCTGAAGTAAAGCATGAGTTGCGGGAGAGTTGGGACTGGTAAAGTGTGTGCTGGATGTGATGCATTGTGAAGTTTCGCAGCAGTCACTACAGTACAGCCCAAGTGACAGAGCGTTTCCATTTGATATTGGCTGGTTATGATGTACAGAGCTCATTTAAACATTCTTACATCCGTTATGAAGTTTGACTGAAGCGGGTCATTAAAAAGTCCCACAAAAAACACTATTTAACATCTTAATGGACCACAATCATAGTTTTACCAAGCGGCAGAAAAACAACAACACATACCTCCAATACCCAGCTCAGTGCTGGAATGTTAGTAAGCGGTTACCAAGTATACGATTTAATCTTTTGGCAAATTGATAGCGAGTTTTATTTATTTATTTATTTATTTATTTATTTATTTATTTATTATTATTATTATTATTATTATTATTATTATTATTATTATTATTATTATTATACAGGGAAACACCAGATGGCCGCACTGTACCAGTGAATATGTTTTGTATAGTACGGTGGGGTCGCATTTCTGAAAGTCAAGGTTTTAATTTTGAATAAAGCGTTTGGTGATGAGGTTCGATGAGGCGCTCACTTTCACGCGTTCATTTGGTATGTCGATATACTCATAGTTTCACTGCAGTAGTTGACAGTGTGTAAACACAGTTAACTTCCCCAATTGTCTCTAGATTGGTGCTGGCAGTCTTTACTTATCAGTTATCATACTTGCATGATGTTTGTCTGCTGTGACGTTGATATTGGGGGTGTTTGAACAGTGAACTTGAATCTTTTATCGGTTTCAGTGTGCAGTATGACAGTGCCTGGAGAGTGATTGATTGGGATAATTATGTAATCGTCACCAGCCAGCCATTGTTTTGCTCTTGCCAGGCTGAATTGTCAGCGAAACGTGCACCACAGTCTTGATCTGACCACAGTCACTTCCAGCTGACAAGATAACTTTGTTGCTGATTAGGCTGCACTGCAGAAGCCCTTAGCTGAGTCTGCTATCACAAAGGCTAAATCCACAGCTACAGAAGTGTATGGGAGGCGGGTTTAAAGCCAGGGCCTGCCGTCATATCTAATCTCTGCACCTGGCCTTTATTCCTCCTGTTTGGTAAGGAGATCTGCTTTTTCACTAGTCAGGCTGCAGAGCGTCAGCAGCAGGCCACACGCTGTGCTGCGTGACAGTAAGGGATGCACCACCTGCTCAGTCGGACAGCATACAATCCACAATAATCTCTGATCAAACACGCTCGCCTGTGCTCTGTCACGGGGGTCCTTCTTCTTGAAAAACTTCACTCAAGAAAAACACAGCCAGCCTCACTTAGAAAATAGAAGGAATGCAGTCAAATTAGTGAAGTGCATCAGTGGCATTGTTCGGAGTAGTTCAGAAAACAAATCTGTTAAGCAAAGTAACTGTCCAAAGAAACAGGAACTCGCTGCTTTAGAGGTGTCCCTCTTGCAGGTGAGTGGAGCGGGATGATTGGGATAAGAATGGTTAATCAGCGATAGAGCTCCGAGGTGGATGGAAGCCAAGAGAGACTGAGAGGTCAATACGAAAGCAGTGAATGGTGCAAATCTTGATGGGCAGCAGGTCTGGACTGTCCTGGGTGAATCCACAGACATGTGCCACCCAGGGCCTCCTGTTTTGAGGATTGCAAAAAAAAAAAAAAAAAAAATCACATTATCCCGTTGCTTCCTGACTTGCGTACACTGCTGCTGCTGCCGCCAAGGTATTTCTGTAAGATGCATTGCACTGTAAATTGAGAGTACCTGGACGTGCAAGCTTCAGTCTGTCGCAGCTAATCTCTAAGGAGAGTTTACTTACTTCAGCTGAGAGAGAGAAAGGTGATTGGTAAGACCTATCAGTCTGGACTGGTTGGGGTCTCTCTTTGTACCATACAGTGACCATTAATCCAACCTCTAAATTCACTTTCTACTGTAGCTCTATAGACTAGTCAGACATAGCCCAATACAGAGGGAAATTATCATAAGGATATAATACTGCGTGTGTTCATACTGTTCAGTATGTAAATAATGCATTATGTACTGTATATCTCTTCACCTTAACACAAATTCTCACCGCCACATTTGAATATTAATATTTGAATATTTGTGTGTTCCTGCAAGAAATCATGGCAGCTCAAGGTAAATTATGGTAAATGCATAATTTAATGCATGAGAAAAGTGCAAAATTACTGTGCACCTTTACTGTGGCAAACTTTTATAAGGGAGCATGCAACTGCTAAACTGAACAGTACAGGACAGATGCTGTTAGAATTGGGAATGGACAACACACTTGAGCCAAAAGTGCAGCCCCCCCCCCCACCGGACCTCGGCCGTCCTTCCTGAGGATGTAGCAGAGTACCGTGCCAGTGCTGCTGTCCTTGCAGGGTGTCATGTGTTTATGTGTTTAGAGGATTACAGGGAAACAGCTTGCTGTGGGCAGGCAGCTCTCCTTTCTGGTCTGCTGAGACAGGGGAGAAGTAAAGCTGCACAAGGGAGAGTTCATGTCCCCTCGTAAACCTGCAAAACATCCAGACAGGTAAGCTTTGTTCCTTTATTCAAGTAAAGGCAGGCTATTACCTAGGGGTTCGAAGCTTGTCAAAGCTGCTTTTGGAATCGTCTTTGACTTTATAGTCCCTTTCCCTGTTTAATTCTGTAGTGATTTGAGTCGACAGTAAAATGTATTGTGTGAAGGATCAACTTGGTGTAAACCTGATGGTTTTTCAGCAGGGCTGTGGGAAACCATCAGGTTTAAGGTTATACTGTATTTGTGTTAAATTACCACAGAATGTGTTTTCAAGAACATTTATTCATGTTTCTCTTTTAACACAAGGTGTGTGTGTGTGTGTGTGTGTGTGTGTTCATTTTAAGTTGTATGCCGTCACATGTATTATTTCTGTATTACGTTTTAGAATGTTCACTTATTTTGGGAAAATAAAATAAAAGGAGTTTTACATTAGTCTGAAGTGGGAAGGGGGTAGCAGGAATTGTGATGGGTGTTCTTAAATGTCTATTATAAGACACAGCTACAGTCCTTGAGGCACAGCTTTACAAATACTGCACAAGAAACCCTGACGTCTTGTTTCGTGTATATATTGATTTAAACTAACGTGAGAATAAACTAAAACTAGCAAGTGTACCAGCAGGTGGAGGCAGTGAGTAATCAAAAGACCACACTAAAATCTCCATCGGGCTAATTTAAAACTTTATAACAGTCGACTTCGAAATTAAGCTCAACAAAATGATACAAAAAAAATGAGTATTAACCTCATTTGTTCTAACTTCATGAAGGCTCACATTAGCTTACATATGTATATTTTTTTTAAGTCTATGAAAAAATATGTCTTCCAAACGCTCTGTGAGAAGTTTAAACTTAACAATGCAGGACACATTGGAAGTCTGTCGTGGGCGTCCTGTTGTTCCTTACAGATTTTTTTTTTTTTTTTTTTTTTTTTGGCACTATGTAAAAGATGGTTTAAAATAAACGTGTTGAATTTCCTCTTGATTCTCAGCTGGGGAACACACAGGAAATCCACTGGCCTGATTTCAGCAGTGAAACACCTGCCTTGTCCATTTTAAGAAATCCGAACAATGACAACAAGGAACTAATTAGGATGAATACTTGTACAGTTTATTAAAACCCTTTTCAATCCGGTCAGTACAGAACATGTTATGCTACTTACTGAGAGAAGAGATTACCAACACACAAGTACTTTAACAATATATATATAGGCCTATACGCGATAGCATTGTCTTCAGTGCAGCTGTGGCACAACAGCAATGCCAAGCGCAATGATAGCTACAATGATAGGAGTCGTTGGGAGAATGGTACCCCAGGGGTAACATTTTTTTATTTCATGGCAACACTGTTGTATGAAGCATACACACTTGTAACCCATTGCTGTACCACAGGGCATATCAAGTCCCCTTGTGTTGCCATTTTGCTGGTACAGGAACACAGTTCTCTGTTACTAATTCTGCAAGGGAAATATCTATAGGTAATTATATAATGGTATTAACATACTGGAATCGCAATTGCATTTTTTTTTTTTAGAACTTTTATGCAAGTCTCAATTGTATTCAGCTTAGATTAAGCTAAATGTTAAGTCTTTAACATTTTTTAAAGATTTGTTTTGATTGTGTCGACTTGCCATGTACTGTAAGGTATTGATAGGGAAGGAAGGGAGAGAGGGAAGGGGGTAAGCTACTGATCTTGTATAGAAGTTTTCATGCTCGCGTCTATGCCAGTGGCATTTCAAATGAACCATGTTCTGCTGAAATACTAAGGTTATTTGGTTATTCCGGATAATGTGCTTTAGCCTGTGGGCATGTTGGATCACCTGAGCAGGTAAACGGAAATGTTTCTAGTTGCTGTTCCAGCTTTATTTTTAGTAGCTGCTTATCATTGCATTCCGAGGGTTTCATAACCCCAGATCAGACTGTGTTGAATGCGAGTTCTTCTGTTCTGATTCACCGTCAGGCTCTGCATGTCTTCATGTTCAATCACAGTGCCAGCGCAATGCAAACTCAGATCATGCGCTTGTTCACATTTTGTTTCTTGGCTTCCCATAGGCTATATTAAATCCATTATTTATTTTGCATTTTTGACATCTGTGTAGGAGGTGACTAATTGGGGCTAAAGTGAGTGGTGCAGTGTGTTTCAAAAGTGAAGCATTATGTGTGTTCTGAAGCTGAGACTTAAAAGCTTTTTCAAATACTCTATTCAAGCTTCAAATGAAATAAACCACCTCAAATTAAGTCTATCGTTTCATTGATGACTGTAATTATTTTTAGGTCTTAAATTAAACTGAACAAGTTTATCACAGTACAGTATTTAAAGTATACAGTTTTTCCATGGTTATGCAATGCATTTACCATACCTCACCCTTCTATAGCAGACCTCTCTGTGCTTTTACTTTTAAAAAGTGACTATATGGGCTCCCATTGCCTATAAATGATCTCATGCTGTGTTCGATCCTGCCAGGTGTATTGCACCTTGAAGGAGGGCTTTGTTTTGCCAGACAGAGAGTGAGTTAAGTGTTAAATAATGAAGAAAAGCCTGTTCGTCTTGCAAAACATCCCGTCTCTGCAATCTCGGGCTGCAGCCTTTGTTATCGTAACCTTCTAACAGGGAAACCAAGCGTTCACAAACTGGAGAGTATGAGGATGTTGTTAAATATATGTTGGGCTGACTGCCTTAGTCTGCCTTGGAGGAACACATGTAATTTATTATGTGTATATTTGTGTGTGTGTGTTTAATTAAACAGAAAGAACATACCTGATGCTCAGCCAGCAAAGACAGTTTCTCATCATAAATTACCAGCTTGTTCCCATCAACTCTTCTAGGAAACCTGGTATATGGAACTCCCTTCCTGGAGCTTGACTCCGGCAAGCCCTGTACTGGTTATTGGGATGTTGTTTTTTAAACACTGATCTTCTACTTTATGGAAGTGCAAAGGCGAGCATGGTGTCTTCCAACAGCACACTTTGTATTGGGTAGTTCCTGGATAACAAATGGAAATACTCTTGCTGATGTACAAAGATGCAATGTTGAGGATCTACAGAGTCGCTTGAAACCATTCTGAAGTATCCCAGTTATCTTAATGTATTATTTTTCTAATTCTTCTTCTGTTCTTCAAGCTGCTGTTTAAGTTGGATGCACCTGCGAGGTATTAACACACATTGAGACACTGCTTAGCAAGGTGTCAATTAGGCTTTGTACTAGAGGAGCTAGGCAGCTTTATAGGCAAGGAACATATTGTCATGGAAGTGATTTCTGTCTACATGGAACGCAGCTTCACAGGGTTTATTTCACAGTGACTAGATTTATTTTGAACTGTGGCTTCAGTATAATATGTCTTGTACAGAATCAAACCTTTTTCTGTGCATTAGTCTGCAATTCGCAGGTTTACTTACATTTTCTCTGGGTAGATAAGTCATTCTTAATAAAATGCATGAGTTTAAGGTGTGTTCTTGCCCTTCAAGTTGCAGGTTTTCATTGTGTGTGGAAGCTGGTTGTCTTTCTCTCTAATCTTCCTTTATTTTTAAGTTATTTGAGTCAGGCATTTCAGGTGGGAGGTGACCTATGGTAATCAGTTAAGGCTCTTAAGCAGGTGTGGTTTAATTCTATCACAGGACAGAATAGTTCTCTTGAAGGCACACTGAAGGAAACGCTGCTTCCTTATGTCGTGAGCCTGCCAAAGGTTTGGACTGGGGATTTTTTGTTTTTAATGAAAAACAGACCGGCCAATATGGGGGGCAATGAAGGATTTGTGGGCAGGTTGCCTTCCTCCTGGAACTTTACAGCAACCCGCATCCCGCGACCTCAAATCCAGCCTAACCACTTCTTATCTCAGCACCGCAAGAAAGCGCTCTGCCTGCCGGCCTTAAGGTACCTGCTGGCTCCTCTGCTTTGCCTGTTGTTCTTAATTATCCTTAATAATGCGTGTTTTATGTTGGTGATTGCTGCGAAATTTGGTTATCTGATCTTATTGCCTGAGTAAATAAAATAACCTTTTGACAGTCTATGGTCTAAAGCAAAAATGTTACCAGTCCATGTTTTTTAGTTCACTGGAGTAAATAATTCAAAATGTATTTGTAGATCTTTAAGACAGATGGCTGCTTAGTCAGGATCTGCTTTGGAGGTTATTGGCAGGCAACCGTTTGCTGTAGTTAGTGCAGGTTTTAGTGGTTTGTATTATCGTTGCTGTGTCAGTATATGACCTTTGTCATTACTGTCCACTAATTGTCTTCAACAACACGAAATACATATTTTATTTATTTATTTTTTTTAATACACTTTTTGCCTAGTGCTTTCATCAGTGTAAACCATCTTGCGATCTTGGCTTCATTGTCTATCTACAGCGGTAATCTATTCTGTATAATAAGTTTGCATAAGAAAAGATTAAAACCTTTGTGGCAAACTACACGAGACTGCTTGAGACACTGACTTCAGTTTGCAGGGTTGTATATGCTCTGAATGATATATTTTTTATAAAGCTGTATTCTATGATTTTCTCAATAAAGTTCCATTACAGGTGTTGTCCAGTAATAACTGATTACAGGTGCGTTGATTCAGCGAGGCTCTGCCCCTCTGCTTAATATTAACAGGCAGTGTACGCTTAAGACACTTTTTCAAACCCAGCAGAACTGCAGTATAGCACCCATGCTGTCCTGCAGTATTAATCCTGTTATGACAGGGCAGGTTAAAACAAACTTATGATGTCAGAATTCTGTGCGTGCTTTTCAGTCTTGTGTGGGTGTGTGTCAAAAATACCGAAGTGCTGAGACAACGTTTGTGTGGTGTTCATACTCTAGACTAGAGGGTATAATGTGGCAAGTGCCAAATACAGTGGATGTCAGGGTTGTGGCATTTTAGGATAAAACACACAACTTTGAGGCCTTCTTTATTTCCTCCAATCTGGGGAGCATATCCTTACCGTAATCCTAACACTGATTCATTTCTGTTGAGTAAACATTAGCAGGTGTTTAACATGAGTTTAGGGTTCTGTCTGGCACTAGCTGTTCGCCTTGTTCAGGTTTGGATTAAGGTAGGCTATATTGGTTGTGTTTTGTGTGGAAGCTTGCGTAGTATTAGAACTGGTTAGGGTTTGTCTGTAAAATCCCATCTCATTACAACTTCAAAATGGATCTGCTTCTGGTTCCATCTGCGGTCTACAATCCAACGCAGTTTGCAACGCAATCCAATCCAGTCGACAATAATTTAATAATTTATATTCTTGGATCATTGGAATACAAGTTGTACCAGCACTAATAATACAGTATGTGGTTGATTGTCTGTCCTTCTCTCTTTCCCCTGCCCCCCAGTGATACGAGCTCCTCCGAGATGAGCCAGGCTCCCTGTACGAAGCCCCCGGACCGGCTCTCCACAGACTGCTTGTGCTCCCAGGACTCCCTGGACCGCCTGTCCGTCGACGACTTCTGGCAGGAGGTGCAGAACATCCAGCAGAGTGGCAGCGACTCCGAGCAGGAGGGCAGTGTGGGCGACGCCAAGCAACCCGAGGGTGAGGCAGCAGCACAGAGCCAAGACTGACACCTGCCTTTAGGATACAGCTTCCATTCTGCTGTTGAAAGACATGATCCGTATAGATCAGTTAGCTTGTGTGCCGTGGGCTATACTGTAGAATGACAATTCAATGAAGGTGATATTCCAGGAGATTACCTTCATTAGCCCAACTGATCTAGCTTCTGCTCTACTAAAGAGCAAAAGAATGTCCCTGCCAAGGTTACTCACAGTTAGACGAGAACATGTATAATAAAACTTCATGCATGTATGATAGACTGATGCTTAATGCTACCCCTGACCCCTTTGTGATGTTTCAGTTAATGAACAAGAGCGGTATATACATGCAAGCTTGTTATTGCTGGATTAACAATGTCTGTTTGTGTGTGGCAGAGGGAGAGCAGGAGAAAGAGTGGCTCCAGGATGCAGGTCTGTCCACGCTGATCAGCGAAGACTCGGAGGACGTGGACAACGTGGGTCTGCTGTCCACTCTCACCCGGACACAAGCTGCCGCCGTCCAGCGCCGCCTGGACACCTACACTTGCTCTGTCCGCAAGAAGAACAAGCAGCCCGTCCGAGACGTCAGGGACATATTCAGAGCCGACAATCCCAAGGTAAAAAGGGGAGCTTCCCTTTCTGAAGAGTAGCTTGTATTTCGTGCTGGACAACAACAACTGGGCGACCCCTTGGATTTGCAATGGGGAGTCAACAGGTAGTCACTGACAGTGAGCTAAACAGCAGCTCAGGACGCTATCGCCACAGGTGAATGTAGGGTTCTTTTCGACAGTAGCCTTGTTCAAGTCCGTATACATTGGTAGAGTTTTGTGGGAAAGCCTGCATGGCTTCAGAACTGGTTCTAGCCAGCACCATTATGCCATGTTTCCATTTGCCCCATGAAACCAGTCTGTCAGACTCAATCTCCTCTCGTTCCTGGTTCCATCTACAGTCTACAATCCAATGCATTTCTGCACTGCAATGCAATCCAGTCTACATATAATTCCTGTTTATCTGTTGTATCTAGTGTGTGTGTACCTGCATATAGCCAGCAGATGGAGCAATCTCCCTGTGAAACAACTAGTTTTTTTAGCACCATGGATAGAAGGAGAATCGGAGAGAATCATGAGCCGACAAGAGTAAAAAAGTCTAGTGTGGTGTGATGGGGTGGGGTGAGGACTTTATTTATTTATCAGCAGCTATAAATCATAGGCAGACACATATATTATTATTCAACAGTGCCCTGTATGAGATGATTTAAACAAAAAAGAACAAGAACACTGAGTGAACTCATAAATGAACTGAAGAGCATCTCCTGAACTCGCAGTGAAAGCACTGGAACACAGACTTATCAAAAACAAAACCATAAAAAAAAAAAACATTTGAGTAATTGCAATAAGAACTACTCTGAGTAATTGCAAACCTCTTACCCTCCTAGGTTCTTTTGTTCAGTGCCCTGAACATTTTTCATTTGAAATTGCCTCCGCAACAAATAATGTCTTTCACAGCTATGTTTTGTTTTCCGGTCTCCAGACTGAGAAGGATAATCATAAAAATGTAAAAGGACATTAGTCATTTGAAGCTGCTATCAGTTTCATTTCACAGCTGGGAGTGACAGAAATTAGTATGTGTTTAGGTGATGATCCCGAGTGCAAGCCCCACCTTGCAGAAGAGTTTAAATACCTGTGTCTCGTCAAAACAGAGTTTAAGAAGTTTATTCACATAGTTCTCAACTCTTCTCAAGATGGGAAACAGATGGGACAAGGTCTGTTTCTTTTAGTTTTAATTTTATTTTGCAATCAGGAGCCCTTTTTTCTTTAAGCTCTAACTCATATTTGAAGAGTTTTTTAATATTCATAAAAACTGTTCTAGGCTGTTCTTTAGCAGTCTGCTTATAAAAGCTTTATTAAGATGTATTTCACAGAAACCCTCAAAGGGGCTGATCCTGATGAGTGTGTGTGTATATGTGTGTGTACTGTACTGTATTTCTTATTTTCGCTGGAATTCTACTAAAAAGAGAATTGGTAATAAAAAGTGCAATACCATTTTTTTGTTTTATTCTATTTTAACTTTTTATTATTTTATTTTATTTTCAGAAGGCTCTAATGGAAACCAAAGATTCAGGGCGGGACAGTCAGACCAGAAGTCCCCTAGACAGTACGTACAGTGTGATGGTTCTGCTGGATAGCGTAGTCTTGCCAGTTGACAGTTTTCATTGTGGTTTTCTAAAGCTGGCTGATTTCGGGGAAGCACATTTCCAAAAGTGTTTATCGTTTCTCGTCACCAGGCTGCGGGAGAGAGTTCTTCATCACTGATGTTGCTTACTCTGATCAGGCTGCCATCCTGCAGAAACAGACGAAACTGCAGAGCAGGAACTCCAGGAGGAGGAAGGATGATGGCACTTTACCGGTGAGTGTACAAGCAAAGCTTTTTCAGATAAAAGAGCTGTTAATCTACATCAGGGGGGCCAGAGTTGGCCTTTCCAGTCCTGGTCTTTGTTCCAACCCTATTCTAAACTGTTTAATTGGACCAATTAAACCTCCATCCAGACCCTGAAGTAGTTAATTATCTCATTTTAATTGTTAAACCTGGAGTGGAATGGCCCTCCAACACCATAATTGGACACCCTTGCTCTAGATAGAGTAAAGCAGAGATTTCGCTAACTAGCAAAAAGAGAAGAGATTTCCTCCTCGGTTTGATAGAGACTGGAAGAATACAGCAAGCCCCTTGCTCAGTCCTGAACTCTGCTGCCCTCTCCTCTCCCCTTCCAGAAGCTGATCTCTGCGCAGTGCAGGCTGGGGGTGACGAGGATCGGGGACCTGTCTGCCCAGGACATGAAGAAGGTGCGGCAGCTCGCCCTCATCGACATGACCGCGCTCTGCGACATCCTGGAGGTGGAGCTCAAGAGACACAAGCTCGGCAAGAGGAAACTCCACGGTGAGCAAGCACGCTGTCCTGCATTCGAACATGGAGCTGAGAGACACGGGAACAGGCATTTCCAGCTGCACAGAGCAGCAGAACATTGCCCCTGTATTTCTGTTATATATGTCACGTTTACCAGAGATACAGTCGTATACTGTAGGCAATTCATCCATAACATACTTAGCTCTAATAAGATGCATTCAAACTATAATATGTAGTTATAATAATAGAGACCCATGTGTGTTTCCCACAGAGAGCTGTCTGTTCGGAGTCCCCTTGGCCACTCTAGTGGAGAATGACCAGAAGATCAAGCCCACCACCACTGTCCCTCTTATCTTGCAGGCGGTAAGTGAGCTACAGTACATGTGCCTCTATTTTGAGAACTTTGTTTAACCTGCATGACAAGGTTCCCATTATGACAGGGTTCATGGCCAGGTTGGAAAATGACACCTGTTCGGAAATGCTCATATGCAACAGATGCTGATAACCCTTCTAAAACTACAGCATCCAGCTTCTCTGATGTTAAAAGCTAACTGGGTCTTTTTTTTCTCTTTCAGATGTTCTCCTTCCTGGAAAAGAAAGGCCTGGATTCGGAGGGGATTCTCCGTATCCCCGGGTCCCAGTCCAGGATCAAGGTAGTCTGGGATTGTCTGGGGGTTTACACCAGGGGGTCGGGGTGTATCACAGCCCTTTACTCAGCCACTAGCACTGTCATTGGAATTACAACACTTTAAACAAACATCCTTGGGATTTAATTCAAGGTCTCCTAGGTGTTCTTACCGGTGTTTATTTCTACTTTTGTGACCCTCGCTGCTGATTTTCTCTATTAAGAAAAAAATAAAAACATTGCTAATGACACTTTGGAGAACTTTGTGAATATCACCATTATACCGTATGTTTGGTTGATCATCTGAAATGGGGCATGTATTCCAAGTGAAGGTTTTTTGAAAATTAAGACAAACTCTCGAACGCTGTGGTTGTGTTTCACAAGACAGTCAGCAGCCACCCCATTTTCTCTCTCTCTCTCTCTCTCTCTCTCTCTCTCTCTCTCTCTTCTGCTGTACTAAATATGATTGCTCTATATCTACAGAACCTGCAACAAAAGCTGGAGACCAACTTCTATCCCGGGCTGTTTAGCTGGGAGGAGGTGAATCCCAACGACGTGGCAGCGTTACTCAAGAAGTTCATCCGTGAGCTACCAGCCCCCCTGCTCACCCCTGAGCACCTCCACACCTTCAACACAGTGCAGGGTAAGCACTCCCCTTCCACAGACCACTCATTAACCCTAACCCCCTGCTCACCCCTGAGCACCTCCACACCTTCAACACAGTGCAGGGTAAGCACTCCCCTAACCCTAACCCTAACCCTAACCCTAACCCCCAAGGCTTAAAATGCAGCTTACTAGCTTTATTGATGCTACAGGGATGGAAACAAGGCTCCTGTTGTTAGCAGTTTCTCCCATTCGAGTTTTAATATGAGCTTGATTAGCCACAGTGTGTAGGTTAGAGGCTCAGGTGTGTCTTAGTAAACTCTTTGTAAAACCAGATCAAACCGCTATGCAGTCTTGTTTCCATCCCATGCTCTATTACAAGTCCACCTTTTATTGTGCAGAAAATCTTTTTAGTTCTTCATGCTTTTTTTTTTTTTTTTGTTAATCCATGATGTTTCAGATCCAGTGCTATAAAGGAAGTGCTGCATTCTGGTACCTTTGCTGTTGGTTACATGATCTGCCAATTCCATTCCGCTGTACCCTAACGTGGGCCCTCTTTTATTTTGTGTTTCTAGATATTCAAGACTTGCAGCAGAGGCTTCATGTCCTGAACCTGCTTGTGCTTCTTCTGCCTGAGCCAAACAGGAGCACCCTAAAGGTACTGGGATCTTCTTACTGAGGGTATAGGGCATGTTTAAATCTGGGACTGTCATAGCTGTGACACCATATCCATGGCATAATTACTGGGGGTTTTACAGTAGCTGATGAAACAATTCCTGTCTAACCAGGTCAGTTTGCAGTATTGAAAGAAGCACAAGCATTTGAAATAAAAAAAATAAATAAATGATAAAAAAAAAGTTGTTTCTTGTTCTATTTGTGCCACATTGATGACCGTGGCCCTAGATCACGTGTTCTCCATTTACTAAATAACCGTGCTGAATGGTCTCTGTGATGTAAAGTATGTGAATTCAGGAGGTCCCTCATTGCCTTGCCCTCCACAGGCCCTGCTGGAGTACCTGGAAAAAGTGGTGTCTCGAGAGAACAAGAACCGCATGAGCCTGTGGAACGTGTCCACGATCATGGCGCCCAACCTCTTCATGCACAAGGGCATACCCCCCAGCAAGCCTGCCGAGGGGGACGAGAAGGAGCAGGCAGAGCGGGCGGCAGACGTCATGAGGCTCCTCATCCAATACCAGGACCTGCTCTGGACGGTACGTTTAGTTAAGGAGCCAGACAGCCTTAGAAACTACACGAGAGAGAGAGAGAGTGCAACCAAACAGCTGCTGCTTTTCATTTTCATTTTCTTCCTCTTTTTGTATGTAGGCAGATGTGTATTTATTAAATAAAATACCTTAGTGTAACTGCATGAGCCATTTATTTACTGTAAATGGCCGTATTGTAACGGCTTGCTTAGTGTTACTCCATGGGCTGGCACTGTCTGTTAGAGTTATATTGTATCTCCAAGTGGGTGTCGGTTTCAATTAGCTCCATTTGAAGCGTCTGACAATCACATATCGCAGATTTACATCAAATAAAATCGGATTTCACAATCGGTGCTGGCAGCAGCAGCGGCAGGTTTCTTTGGAGATGAGATTATAATTATAATTATTATTTTTTTTTTTTTAATATGAAGAGGCAATATATTCTAATCTCCCTGCTGTAGATAATCTGGAGACTTGTTCCGGACATTTGAAAGATTTGGATGAATATATTATAAATGATAGACAGACCACTGTGGTACACATTGTAATGATATGCGCTAGGATCTAGCGGGGTCCTGTCTATAAAGCTATGGCTTCTCCTGTTGCAGATCCCCAATTTCCTGATGGTCCAGGTGAGAAAGCTGAATGAAAACAGCAGCCGCAGGTACCAGTTCTACGACAGGCGGATAAAGAACCTCCTGAGGAAGATGCAAAGCGAAAAGACAGAGAAGAACCCGCCAGAGGTAAGACCTCCAGTCACATCTGCATTCTATGTAATGGGGTTGCAGGGATGGAAATAAGAATCCTGTTGCATAGCAGTTTGATCCATTCCTGGTTTTACTATGATCTTAATAAGACACACCTGAGCTTGTTACCTGCATACCGGGGCTAATCAAGCTCGTAAAACCTGGAATGAGTTAAACTGCGATGGAATAGGAGTCCAAATAGCCTGCCTCTGTATATTCTGCAGTCCTGATAAAAACATTTTTATTATTATTGAAGGTTATTAAGTTTTCTAGACTTCTAGTCGAAATATTTGTCGTAATTTTAGTTTTATTTTTAGTATTACACATTCTAACTTTGAGAAGAGGTCTATATATAGTATAGGGTTTGTACATGCGTGCTTTTTTAGGGAATGGTAAGCGATAATAAGCCTTAGTTTAAGTCGGTTCATTAATGAGTGAATGTTTGGTTCTCTTGCAGCCATACAGGACAGTTAAAATCCAGACGGCTCATTTACTAAGTGATTCTATGGAGGTTTGGTTGGACACTGAGTCCAGAGCAGGGGACGCGCTGGCTCAGTTTCACTTGAACCTGCGCAGCATGGGGAACAGCGTCGTCAAGCGGTAGGAATCCACTGACAATTTTCTAAAACAATAGACGAGAGTTAATAACCGGCTAACCTCAGCCATCTGCTCGGTGGTCCGTATGTGTTTCTAAGCAAGCCGTTTCAAAATGATTTACCTGTCTCTTAAAACACATGTTAACAGTAATTGCGTTAATCTTGTGTGAGCTTTGAGGTCTGTAAAGGTCCTTGTGGACTTGTTTATGAAATCTTGAAAGAATATTCTGCCCTTCTAGACGGCTCCTACTTCTAGCTAAGACTACAACACTAATTCCATGCCTTTTATTTGAAATTGTAAAAATGACTAAACAAAACCTCCCCCCTTTTTTTTTTTTTTTTTTTTTTTGCAGCAATGGCTCCACAGCGAACCCTGACTATGCCATTTATGAAGTCGGTGGTAATATTGGTAAGTACTGACTCTCAAGATTTCTTTATAAACCAGCAATACCTGCGATTTGAAATTCAAATGTGAAAATAAAATGTTGATAATCCATATGATTTGATACAATTGCCGAGTTCTAGTTACTGCTTTTAATAGTCGTCATTTTTAAGGTGGTTACATTGATCACAAACTGTAGTCATGCTCCATGTCGTGGCCAGACCCAGATCTCGTCTTCATGGTGTATATGCTCACACAGAAGCTTGGACATGCTTCAATGTTGCCACGAGTCTTTAACCATATTTTAACATGTTAACACAGGTGAGCACTGCTTGGATCCCAACACTCACCTTTTAGACTTGTACAACAACAACCCCAGTGGCGAATGGATTATTAAGCTACGGCCAGCCTCCGACAGACTGCTCTGAGGTTTCCCAGCTTTCCTGTGTATAAAATCCAGCCCCCTCCCAATAAAAATGCAATGAAGAACCTAAACAAATCATCACGGGAGGCTGTCACTAGTCATTCAGAAATGCATGATATAATTGCACTGGATGTTCCACTACAACAAGGATGCACTGCACCAGCAATAAGAATCCAAACACAGAGACTTCACATCTTGCAAGACGCATGGCTGAAGCTCATGGTTGCTGCTCTACCGACTGCTTCTTAGTCTAACTCTCTAGTGATATGCAGTGGAATCCCATACCAGACGTTTCTTGGAATGCCTGGCACACCCTTTACCAAAATGACTCGTCGGTGTGGAGAAGCCCTGTGCATTGAAACTGTAGGAAAGCTCCAACCAAGCTCCCGAGGGCATTCACAGCTCCTCATTAGACAGCAAAGCTGCATGCGGTAATGAGCGCAATTGAGGATTGCACTGGCAGGCTCCTCAAGCGATCATAAGAAAACTGGCAGAACAAAGAAGCTCTTTTGAAGGGAATATACTTAAACTTCAACCAATGAAGCAAGTCTTCACCACGTTCTTGTTTTATTTTTTGTTTATTTAATTTTTTTTGTTGTTTTGCAAGGAAATGACCTATTTTAAAACAATTATTTAAAAATAAGTTATTTGTCTAGCTTTTATTTTTGTTCTGCTAAAACTACCAGTTGTTACGAAAAGAATGCGTAGACAGGTGGTGTTTGTAAAACATTACAAACACCACCAACAAGTAACGAACCAATGCTAGCAGATTTTAACAGACTAACTTACAAAGAGGGAGAGTTAGGCAAAATAATACTGAATTATATATTGGGGCTTTATAGAGTATATATTTAGACCTACCCAAAATGAGTTATTCCAGGGGCCAGATAAGCACATAACAGTATTCCAGTATCTTGTACAAAGTCCTGTACTGTTTGATTGTCAGTGCTGGTACACAGAGTATAGCTGTCTAAAGCAATTCCAGATAGTTTTTGCTGTCTGCTGTTAGACCCTTGCATTGTGGTTAGTGGTTCCCAGTTTTTAACGCCTCTGAATTTTGTGTAAAGTGAGTTTTAGTTCTCCTTGTCAATGGGCAATTTCACTGTGAGGGAAATAGTTTTCTTAGCACAGCAGTATTTCCTAATAATATATTAGGAAACTAAGTTACCAAGATTAGACTATGATGAATACCATCCACCAACTACAACATGCAATAGTACCAAATAAACTGAGTGATTCTCTCTGGCTGCAGTAATGTAGATTTGTGTATAGTTTTGATATATAAATATGGAAAAAGAAGATGCAATGTACAGCTCAAAGGTTTTTTTTGTTTGTTTTGTATTTTTTTTCTACTTTTATGTGACAAATTGACAAACATTTCAATGCTGTTTTTTTTATTTGTGTTTTTCTTTGTTTTGTAATTGTACATTTTAATAAATATAAATACTTACCAGTATTAACTGACTGTAAAGATGGCTAGGACCGATTTATTGTGTAACTTTATTTGTATTTAGTTTGGTACTAACAAAGTTTTATTCCCTAAAATAGATTTGGGGTTTTGGTGCATTAAACATGGATTCAAGTTCAGACTTGAACACTACAAAGAGAGTTCAATAACATACCAGTCATATGACTTTGTGATTAGCCCCATTCACCTGAACTTTCCAGAACGCAATAGTATTCAGTAGAATAAGTCGTGTCTTGGCAATGGGGCCTGCGATGTGTAATGCAATTTACTGGAAGTATACCTTGATGATTGATTGCCAAGGACTCTTTTGTCTTATATTTATTTTGACAGCGAGCAGCTCCTGGAAAGAATGTCTCATCCTTGAGTATGCATAATGCAATACTGTGTTTTCCATGCGTCATGTTCTTACAGAAGGTCCTGTACAGTATTCGCAGAACTACAAATAAACTACCTAGTGACACACATTTCAACGAATGTGCCTTTCAGTGCTCCTCTCTCCCCTAGAAACAGACAAATTGCGACGCCTTATGTGGACAACAAAGTAAAACCCATTAAATTATGTATTACTGACGCCTAGCTAAGCCTCAGTGCTGACTGGCTTTCAGCACCCTCTAAAACGCCACCGAACCCTCCTCCCAGAAGAACCTCTGACGCCAATTAGGTTTAAAAGGCTGTCTTCTTTTGCGGCGTGTTATTATCCCAATTATTATTTCTGTCCTATTCTCCCGTGGCTGATGAATCCAATCTCTGATTGCTCTCCCAGCTGCCGGCTCAGGATGGGCAATTACAGCAATCAGGAGGCTCTTCGCAATCAGCTGCCTTTTTGTGTGGGGCTGGTGGGATGGAAATCTGCACAATGACTCCCTGTCTGCCCTTGCAGGGCACGCGGGAACACTGACTGACTCATTCTGAGCACACTTGAACAGAAGGGGGGACACGTTCCATGCGTGTAATTTCACTCCGAGAAAATCGAAACTATAGAAGCAACAAAAAGAAAACCGATCGAAGGACTCCTGTAATGAGCGTCATAATGAACGCTTGTACGCAGTGCGATAGGTGACGGTGAAAGATCTAACCGCTATGAATAGGCCTTCAATAGTAGCAAAGGTAAAACAATACAATACTGCTTGAGTTTGCTGTGCTTGGATCCACCAGCTTTGCCTTCCATATACCTGCCATCTCGTTCCTCTTTCAGCCCTATAAAAATGTGTGATAATGTTCACAATGCTTAAATCTGGCAATCAATATCACGTGGTAACACAAGGTCCTTGTTGTGTGTGTGTGTGTGTGTGTGTGTGTGTAACATTTGAAACTTGTAGTCCAAATGTTTGCCATTTAATTTTACTAAGTTCATAGTTATGGATGAGATCTTAATTTTAAACCACAGATGATTCAGTCCTAAATAGGGGCTGTTTTTGTGTTATGAGAAACATCTCCAACACTGCATAGGAGCCCATTTAATGCAACGTTTGTCTCTCTGAAGTGTTGGAATGTAAAGCACCAGGTGTCGGCCCTATGCTAATGCTGTATGAGTGCCCAGACCACGCTAAAGATCCATTGAATATGACTCGTGTCAATAGAAGACGAAAAAGAGTATCTATTGTTATCTGTACAGCGTCTGTGTTTGCTCAATGAGACAGTGAAGTCTAATACGCAATGAGGTCACAGGATATATGCACTGGCCATTGTTTTACCGCAGGATCGTCACTTCTCAAAGACAGTGATATTTTACACACAGAAGGTCTGCATTTGAAGTGCTAACTGTATGGTTTACAGATTAACCAGCTTCAATTGTAGTTCTAAATAAACAACTGTGTTGTTTTTTTTTGCTGTTTAATATTCTGCAACGGTTGTTTCGCCTTGTTGTCAAGACATTTTGTGGCACTGTTATACGCTACGCCACTGTCACTTCCCATCTGACTACAACATGCATTCCCTGTTGAAAGAAAACTCAAATAAAAAGCAGTGTTTGCTCGTGCAGTTTCAGGGGCTGCTCGTCAGTGTGTCAGCGTTGCTGTCACAGCTCATGCAGCCCCAGCGAGCTGTCACAAACGGAGCTCCGGGGCGGTGGTAAGCTTCATTAACTTGGCATTGTTCTGACTCGGTGCAGTCAGACAGGAGAAGGCGGCCTAGAGTGTTATCAGCAGCAGTGCAGGCCCTTCGTTGCCTAGCAACAGCAGCTAGTCTAATTCTGAGGCCTACTCGAATTTCCTCCCTATTTTCCTCTTCACTTCTTAGTCTTCAATGCAAATTCAGCGAGTGTGAGTGTGTTTCTAATCATCAGTGTGAGCAGGATTGCCTCCAAATTGAAAGGGGCAGACAGGAAGGGAGAGAGAGAGAGAGAGAAAGTATTTTTTCTTTCTTGTGTATCATCTTTCTGTGTGGTAGGGTTGACCTGAGTCTCAATTTTAATAAATGTATAAAAACATTTTTCTGTATCTACATTTCCGCCTCCTGGAAGTAAGATGAATCAGGAAGACCAGTCGGATAAAGGCATGTGATGTAGAGGAAAAGTCACATAAAAAATCAATTAGCATTTAAATTAATGAGGCGTGTAATGAACAAAATGCTATCTGATGTGAGAGGAGCCTGCGTGGGGCTCATTGGCAATTCATAATTCAGCACAAAGAATACTATCTGCCACAAACACAAAGAGAGTCCCATTAAGAGTTTGCTTTAGTTCCCATAATCAAAGAACATATTATTGATAACAACATCTCCACGAAACTTTCATCAAAAGCAGAACTGAAACAATGCTTCAACTTTTCAGCAGTTTACACTTTGCGGTAGCAGTAAATATATAAATTACAAATGTAATATCAAAAAAGAAATCAGTGGATATTGTTCCTTTTTTGCCGCAGTTGTAATTGAAGTAATTCCAAGTCACTGGTCCTGGGTATCTAACAATGAGAGAGTAGATTACAAATGTAAGGTCCATGGCCATTGACGACTTCATATGTACTGTAATCAGCAAATCTTTAAAATCAATTCCGCGCTCAGCACAATGTCAGTGTGTGGTGTACGTGTTTTGGCCTATTGAAATCAGCAATACCCTGTTGCCTGTTTTCCCACTAAATCTATTCCTGATCCACTTATTTTACTAATAAACTCCAGACTTTTTTTTATCTTGTTTCTCAGGAGTTTTCAATAGAGCATAGATTGATATCTAATAGTCAGCAGATGACAGCACTGGCTGCTGCCTGGCTATGATTATCAAAGACCTATACATTGTGCAGGATGATCTATCATATCCAGCATACGCTACAGACCAGTGCAGAATCAAACATGACACCAACATTTCTCTCTGCCAAAGATGATGGTAGCTGAAAGGCTGAAATATTCTGCTAAGTTGGGAAGCTGTGCGCTGTGCTACTCTAGTTGCACCCCAGGATTCCCCCTTCTACAGACCTCTGCACCTCATTGCCCCTCACCCTTTCCTAAGCGAGCCAGGCTTCCCCGCTCTCCTGATAGCTCCCATTCTGCTTCCCAGGCATCTAGACTTGCAGCCAGTCTGTCCATGACTTGCTCAAACTGGGAACTCTGGCTTCCACTCTAGCCACAAAGCGCTCCCCCTCACTATTAGGTTTGAAATGCATTTAAAATTATCAGAGTTCCTTCATTTGTACAGACCACCTGCCCATCCAGTGATAGTTTTATTTTTTAATTTTTTTAAAATAATGTAAAGGAAATTGCTTTGAAGTAGCAGCATTCCTCCCCACACACAAAAGGACAGGACAGGAGGGTGCATTTGCATTCATGGGCCGGTAGGGGTGCTATGGTTTTAACTCTCTTTCTCCTGTGTCTATATATATATATATATGTATTGGTTTTCCTGAAGACAAGTTGTGTCCTCATTTTTGCCATGCAGTTATTGTGGCCATGGCAACTATCTTGAAATATGGCCCACAGTCACCACTTTACTATTATTAGGTCAAAGCCTTGCAGCTTTAAATCTCTCCCCTTTGCTCGTTCTCTCTCTCTCTCTCTCTCTCTCTCTCTCTCTTTTTCTAAAATCATCTTGCTCACAGCCGCCCCAAGCTAAAAAGATAACCATGGCAACCAATTTGATGCAATTTCAGTAATAATATGCATTAGCCAGAACAAAAATTCTTTAAAAAAAAAAGCATTTGTTCCTCTCTTATCTGTGTTCTTTTTCCTTTTCTTTTTAGTTTATTGGTTGCTGTTCATCGATCATCCCTCGATACAATATATAGAACTGGGTCACTATCATTTTATGTTTTTATTTTTCTCCAGCTAGTGTCGTGAATTTTGGTTTTGTCTCATCTTCCTTGGTTGTTGAAGGAGTGATTATCCATCTCCTGGATGTAATGTTTCATTTCAGGTGTTTTTGGCTGATGTATAGCTGCATGTATGGGCCTGTGTCTTTGAATGTGTGGAGCAAAGTTATTATCGTTAACGTCAGTTTTCGAAAAAAATAAATAATAATGGTGTGTCAAACGTGTTTTTTGCACGGTGAAAATGGTTTTGTTCCCTTTTACGATCTATATATTTGTTTCTAACAAACTGAGTGTCGACTTAAAGCCCTTTTGGGCAGGTTAAATTGCTGATAATTTCTAGAGTTCTACATATATATTTTAAAGTCACTATGACAAAAAAACAACATGTACTGTATAGTATTTTTTTAATGCTTTGTAATTACTTCCCAAGTAGATTTTCAATTTAGCAGTGTTCAATTCACCTGTATTTTTACAGGTGAATTTTTCAAGATGCTGATCTGTCTAAGTACACAAGGATGCCATGTCTGGCACATACCCTGCAGCTCACTCTGAAGGATGCCTTCAAACATCCCAGTACTGGAAATGTAATTAGCAGAGCTAGAAGCCTGGTGAATACTGTACGTAAATCTTCAGTGGCCACGTTGGAATAGTACTCTGAACATGATGAAGAGACTTGACGAGCTTGGCATTGACACCTTGCTCACCAGTGATTGGTCCAAACTGGAGCAACTTGTGAAATTGTATGAACCATTTGCAGTACATACAGATTAGCTCCAGACTGATAGCCAGTCTCTGTCTGAAGTTGTGCCCTGCCTATTGAATCTAGAAGCACGCTTACAGTCATCAGTCATCTCAAACCCGCTTGATCAGATTATGCTGAAGTCACTTTGTGAACGCTTTGCTTGTTTACTGAACCCTCAAGCAGCAGATTTTGATGCCACACCTGCAGCAGCTTGCCTGATGGACCCAACTGTTGCCTTTGCACTTTTCACAACAGAGGTGGAAAGCCTCATGAAAGCAGCCAGGTCTTGTGTCCTTCAGCATGCTGCACACTACAGCAGTCCTTCAGTGTCACAACAACAAAAGTCCAGTGTCAACCCCCAATGCCCTACCAGTGCTAGTGCTGAAGGAACTGTGTAAAGAGGTTCAAGTTTTTGGCTTCCAAGATTGGGGCTGAACTCACTCCAAAATCTGGCAATACCACTGGCAATGCAGGAAGTGCACATACTGAACTTTCCACATATATCTCCGAACTGAAGCAAGGCAAAGTATGCTGTGAGACTGAGACTCCTTTGAAATTTTGGCAAAATAGGGAGATTGTGTATCCAAGGCTTGCACCAGTTGCTGAAGATTTTCTTGCAGCCCCAAGCATTTGTAGAGAGGATTTTCTCTGTGTGTGGACAGCTATCACCTGGACGAAGGAATCGGATGGATACATCTCTGGAACAAAGAGTGTTTCTGAAGATGAATCAGAAACTGTTGCTTTCTAACAGCACTAACAACTAGGGACAATATTTTGGAGCACTTCACTTAATACCTGTACAGGGCCTACGATTGGTTTAGAGTGAAAACTGAAACTGAAACAGAAATTATCACAAAACGAAAATTGAAATAGAAATGATCATTAAAACGAAGATTGAAATAGAAATGGTTAAGAACATCCGTATCAAAACTGAAACTGCAACTGAAATTGAGGGAAAGAAAAAAATAGAATTAAAGTAGAAACTTAAATAAAAGTTAAAACTGAAATAACACTGGTGTGGAGGCATGTGGCATTTATATACCAAGATAATTGGAGATTTTAAGAAAATTGTCACCTTCTTCAAAATTTAACATAGGGAATATTAAATATTTTCTAATGCACACACTTAACAATATATCTGTGGCTTTGTTTATCTTTTTTTTTTATATAATAGCTTCTGTGGTTTATTTATGATAAAACGAATGCTTGAGCATAACCTGTTAGGTTCTCAGTTTGATAAGTGTGTGCGTTTCTATGTTTGAACATGAAGGGTCTGTGTGAGAGTGTGTGTGAGGTCATGTTTGTGTGTGTGTGTGTGTGTGTGTGTGTGTGTGTGTTTGCAATCGTGTTACTCGTGGGGGCTGTGGTTCTTCCCCCCCTGCTCCCCCTCTCTGTCTCTCTCTCTCTCTCTCAAGCAGAGATATCTGCAGGCGCAGTCACAGCTTGCCTCGTTCGAATGCCTGCCCATGTGGGGGGGGTGTTTACTCACACACCTGCCCCAGGGCAGCACACACGCACCACCGAGCAGGCTCCCCCTCGCACCAAGCGAGCCACACACAACTGGCAGCTGGCAAGACAGGGGCAGCGAGCCATGGAAGCTGACGTCAGTGGGTGTCTGCTCGCGGTCTGCTCACTCCAGCGCACAGTATCTGTCCCTCTGCTTTGTCCCTTCTCTGTCTAATACACAGAGTACTACATTAGAATTATTTCACTGTCTACTAATAAATGTTTCCGAACTCATTAATGCCTTATAATAAAATCACATAAGCACAACGTGATTTCATCTATTTTTTATTACTTCATGTAAATTAACTTAAAAGGTTCCCTTAGTGGGCCCTTTCTATGAATCTAAAAATCTGCATTTATTAAACACGAAAATATAAATTGAATGCCTTTTTCTTTTTTAATGCCCAAAAGTGGAGTGGTTCCAAATCTTAGAAAAAAAATCAGAAGGAAATAAATATGTTTTTTGGGGCGGGTGGAATAAATAATACAGCTTTAGGAATCTGAACTTTGGAATTCCTTCAGACGTCCTACGGCAGTATTACCAGATTATTTCAGATTATACCAGGATTTCTGTCACCACCACCTCACGGAACGCTCTTCCTGATTAGAGAAACGAATGTCAGGTTCTTTCTTCTTGAGTCACGCTGCCGATTGCTGGGGTGACGTCCACGCCCATGGCTGTGCGGTGATATCAGAGTGTGGGCTGGATTCACTCGGGCTGAGTGACTCATCTGCAGGGGAACAGCCTCTCAGCTGAATATGTAAACAATTATCAGCCTTGATAGACTTACACAAACTGATTGCTTTAAAACAGTCCCAAGAGCTTGACTCATCCATCAGAGCTGCTGCTCTCATCCTTGCAGATCTTGCTTGGGGCAGCGTCCCTCAGAAAAGTATTAATTCCAATCGGAAGAACAATATATGCAGTGTAGTACAGCGCATTAGCAAGTTAGAATCCAATAGTGCACACGCCTCAGAGTGTTGTATGCAGTTGTGTGGCAGTCTGGCTCGCAGTGGTGAGGTGGATGACGTCATGGACCAGGAAGTAACTGACACCAAAACAGTGGATGGGCGAGTGAAGCTGAATGCTGCGGCACTCAGCGTATTTATTAACAAACAAAACAAAATATTTAACAAAACACAAAACAAAAGGGCACGAGGGCCAAACGAATAAACAAACAAACAAGTAAGTGTCGTGCTGGATAATCCAGCACGTTTTAGCAATTGTTTTTCGAATGTTGCTCGCTCTCTCCATTCCCCGTACTCTCCTCTGTACACCCAACCCAGAGTGCAGAGAGCTGCAGGTTTATATACTCTGGCCGAGGGATTAACTAGTAGTTAATGATCTTATTATCCCTCGGCCAGAGTCTGCACGCGTTTGGTAAGGGTGCATGACTGTCAGCTAGTTAAATAATCAGTAGCTGATCAGCCATGCATCCTCACAGGGTTTTTAAATATAATAATAAAAGACGCAGCGCTTTTACCCGCGCTGCAAACAAAAATACAAATAATAATACATAACACAAGTTGTTATTCAATATAATAAAAACTATATTCGGAACCCATCCTTGAGTAGGTCTAGTGCTCACTGAATAGGACTGTCATTGAGAATTCGCCGTTTCTGGTTACGTGTAGCTATTAACACTTTTGCAGTAATTATTGAGATTGGATATTGTCATCTTTCTAGCATTATAGCAACAGATTTCACAACTACACACTGCAAAGCAATGTTATGAGCAATTATCTGCATGTTATGTTGGGTTTCAAAGAGATTTTATGGAGTTTTATGCCCACAGTTACAGTCAATTCTCAAAGCTCTTTTCTCCAAAATTGTCATTGGCACCATTTTTTTTCAGAGAGGATACTGGCGTTGGGCCTGAACATAGTGCAGCAACTCCAATCTCCTGGTTTGCCCGTATGGCAGCTTAACTGTGAGGAGGGAAAGAGTTACAAAATGGAGACAGGGTTAACAAAATCCTGCAGTTACATTTCCGCGGATCAAAAGGGATGACCTTTTTTTTCCATCCCACATTGATAAAATGGGAATTTCATTAAGGAGCAGAGGCTTAGGAAGCCTGGAGGGAACCAAAGACCTTTCCTCTTGGAGAGAATGCATATTTGTCCAAGGCTGACAACTGTTATTTGTTCAGTCAATTAAAAAAGAGGGGCTTTTATCTGAGGGTCATTCCCCAGGACTCACACTCAGTCTTATGAATCTGTTTGACTTGGTCCAGGGAGCATTAAACTGCTCAGTATTGATCAAATATGTTTAATGTCACCAAATACATATCTTAAACTTGTGAAGCTTTAAAAAGAAGACTGTTGAATCAAATCCCACTGCAAAGTTTATTCCATGGCAGTGAACCTTCTAGACTGGCCAGATGCAGAATCGTTACAGGGCAGTCCTGATTGCTGGAGCTCTGTGGATAAACAGTGCTGCCAATTCTAACAGAAAAAAGGGGCTCTTAAGAGTCGACAGAAGATCATAAAGACTTCAACAGCACCAGGAAATATCTGCAGAGTGGATGAGCTTAAAAACCTGCAGTAGACATCTCATTGCAGGAATTTCTAACAGGGTGTATGCTTCCATGCATTCAATCATTGAGCCATAACCGCAACACAGATGGAAAACATGAAAGAAAGTACTATAGGTACTTTTGAAGTGCGATGGAATAAAGGAGCTGACATCAGAGCCAGAGTCGATACAGACGGAGGGTGAAAATTCAATTTGTAATTTCCAGCCTTTTTACTTGTTTATTTAATTGCAGCTGTGGCTTGAGCTTTTACTGCTGGAAATCCATCGTAATTATCAGGGTGGGGTGGGGGGCACACTTATCTGCAATCTGCAAGGGCGCACGACTAAAGGTAAGCTGTTGGATGAACAGCGGGCTGCCCGTGGAGAGCGCAGGGAGAGGAGAAAATGACGGAGGACGTCGCTAGAGCAACAGGAAAGAGGCATGTGGAGAGCCATCAAACCATTGTCCCACACCACGGTATGAAAATGATAGCAATCACTCAGACAGGAGCACTCGAAAGGAGAACAAAGAGACAGGAACTGCTGCGATTAGGGCAGGGACGAGCAGGACAGCATGGTCTCCTCCTTTCATCAGGTGGAAACCGGGACGCCATCTGAAGCCAACAAAGGGGGGGGAGGGGTCTGAGAGGCATGCAAATTGCCCAGGACTGCTTTTAATTTACACTGTCTACTGGCTGGTTGACTGGTTAATCAGAAATGAAAAGTACCTGCCTTGATACCGTAAATCAAAGAAGCAAAAAATGAACATGCAGTACAGTAGATAACTGTGAATCATTGTGTTACCCAGAGGTCAATATCTTCAGTGTGAAGCCCCAGTGAGGTTAATGACAGAGCCTGTGTGATTTTGCAAGGCTAATGCAATGCTAGATTTCTAAGCATTATTACTGAAATGAGAGTTGTTCATTTTAACAGGTGATCCTATTAGTGACTTACATATTTTCTATCTATTATCTATGGACTATCGTTTATATAGACTCGTACATCAATAGGGTTTTTTCAGATCAGTCTTCCATAGTTTGTATTGATTTTCCAGTTGTTCACACAGCTATAAACAGAACAAAAGGCAAACTCCCCAAAAGGTTTATTTGATGTGTGTCTTGTTTGCTGGAGAGCAGGTGTGCGTACTGTTGCAGACCACAGCAGCTGCAGGTTCCCTCCAGGCCAGCACAGGAACATCTACTTTGCAGAAACCAGAGGAGTCCTTTAATGGCATCGATCTACTTTAAATGGAAAGATCCTTATGGAGCAGATTAGCTTGCAGAGGTCACAATAAAAGCATTTTTAATACACACATTTTTTGTTCCATTTTTTAAACTCTGGAGTCATGGGTTCAGTCTGGGACTCCACTTGGACTCGTGGGGCACCTTGAGCTGGACTCAGATCAGTAAGCTCCTAATCTTTGAGGCCAATGAACTAACATTTCCATCTCCTATCGCTAGAGGTCCCTGTGATATCTCCCCCTACAGTCACTAATCCCTGCACTCTCTCAGACAAAGTCCAGAATTTTATTTCATCGTTTCAACTTTAAAAAACAAGACAGCAACATTTCGACCGCTAGGTCTTCATCAGACTAAAAAGGAACTTTTTGATGAGAAGTTGTATAATACAAGAGAGAAATACGTTTGTATGTTCCTGTGTAAAAGGTTTTGTAGATATACAGACACACAGCTCTCAAAGCGAGAAACTGTCCTCCAAAAACCTGTTTTCTGGTTCCCCTTACTGCACATTTATTAATAGCTGAAGCTTATTTTTCTAAGAATGGTTTGTATATGTGATCAGTAATGCCGTTCTGTTTGCAGAAGGCTGCATTATCCTGGTGATAAACAATCCTGGGTCCTATAATCTTTGTCTGGGTAATGCTGCTATTGTTATTGGCACTAGCAGCAATGTTATTCCATATGTCTGCTGCATAAAGCAAACAGATCCTTTCACTCTTTCAAAACCAGAAATCAGCAGTATGACATTTAATACTAAGACTACATGTCATTCTATAGGCAATGCAATCTCTTGCTGCTCAGTACAATAAAAACTACAGAACGCAATATTGGTAACACCTGGTCTAATTTAAAAACACCAAACCACTCTGTACTTCTAATCATTATGGCAATCCATTTAAGTTTCCCACAGTGAAAGTATGGAAACATGTATTAAAGTGTAGTGAAAGGATGGTAAAGTATAAGTGAGCATTGTAATGCCCAGAGAGGTATGGTAAAGCATATTAAAAAAAAAGACGGCAAACTAGTGCAAATTCATAGCATGATAATGGGAAAAGCATTGGAAAACTGCCAAATTACTGGGCAAATTTACCATGGAGTATTTTCATAAGGGATGGTGGCGTGCCAGAGTACAATAATGATAGACAATGCTATAGACTCCATAGAAGTTCACCCAGACACTAGACCCTTTTCAGCAGAGCACTGCAAGTCTAAAAGGGAGCTTATTAATGATCACAAGGATAGCAGCACAGCCATTAAATACACAAATACAAATTTGAAACGATTTTGAGAGTTATTGTTCGGATTATTATGAATATTCAGCACTGTACTCTATAATACTCTATAATACGATGTATAATACTGTAGTGTATGAAGTGAGCTGAAAGATTGTGAGGAGGGGATCGCAGTGGTTCTGCCTGATCAAAGGGAGGCAGCTGTTTGGCGGCGCTGGGCATTGATTCTCCATCACGTCTGTGATCAGAGATAATGGGAGAAGAAAAATGAGGAGAGACAATGGGAGCACGTGGGGAGACTAGAAATAATGGCAGTGATTTGGAGGCTGGTGTGGCTGGGCTCTGCCTTCCCAGCAGATAAGAACACGCTTTCGGATCTGTTCGTTTTTTGTTTTGTGAGGAAGGTCAGTGCTTGTCCCTCCATGTCAGGATTTAATAAGCCTGTCCACTGAATCCTTTTTCTTACCCATATATATAGGTAAGAAAACATATGCATATGCATATGCCCATCTATATAAAAATATAAAGTATGTTGGCAAACAACCTTTATTATTCAATTATGTGCAACAGTCATATACTGTAAAACATTACACGTCACAAACCACATTATATAAAAAATATAATACCAAACAACCATCAAGCTCATTCAGTAAATAAATACATTACAATATATATATACTTGCTAATAGATAGATAGATCGATAGATTGATTGATATAGATTTTGATAGATATACTGTATATAAATAACTTCAAAACAATAACTTGATAATGTGCTAGGAATTCAATAATCAGTTCTTAAGTGTACTGTAGTGTATTTGCATACTGTGTAAGTCTTTTCGTATGGGTTTTCAGCCAAGCCAATGAGAACTAGAATACCTCCACAATTTAAAAGAAGTTCCTGAACATGATGAATCGCTGTTGATTAAGGGTTTCAGATGAGTTAGTGTGGAATGTGGCTGGAATGGATGATTCCCTCGTATAAATCTGATATGAATTCAATAAGAGAAGATCTATTAGTTCAAATACCTCATGCATTTCAAAATCCAGACGCTTCTTATAAAGTGCTGCTTTTTCGGCTATACTTTACATTAGGCCGCTGTCATTTCTGAACGGTTTTATTAATAGCTTGCAGTGATTTATAGATTATGCTTTTTGCAACACAAATGCGTAAATGTATAAACACCACTCCATGCTTGGCCAATAGAACACCATTAATATGCATGGCATGCACACATTTGAATAGGCGCCATTTAACAGCAATACAGCAGAACTGTGTTCACATTGTCTCGTGCCATTTCATTTCTACATGAAATTCAAGAACATTGATTTAGCAGTAGTGGTTCAGCCCAGGGACTGCTTGCCCTGCAAGGCCATGCTCTGGGCTGTGCTGTGTATTGCCTCCCTGGGAATCAACGCTATCAGCCCCAGCACAGTTCTGATTGTTAGACCTTATCTGTGGGCAGCACACAAAGGTCTCTTATCAGGCTCTGCTTAGAAATCCAGCATTGAATTAGCCTTGCAAAATCACACAGACTCTGTCATTAACCCCACAGGGGCTTCCCACTGAAGATACTGTCCTCTGGGTAACACAATGATTCACAGTTAGCTACTGTACTGCATGTTCATGTTTGCTTTTTCTGTGCCATTTAGCGGTACTACTGAAAGCCATTGCCGCTAGATTAGTTCCTTTATACAGGTTTAATGTATGAAATGATTGTACAAATATGAATTAAGCAATACATGAACACATGTTCTTATTGAACCTTACAGTCTGTATTGATTCCCATACGTGCATTAAAAATGACAGCCACCAATGATATTTACTGTAGGGAGTCACCTGACCTTCATACAGCAGTGGAGTTGTTTAACACAGTCATGTGCAGTTTGTGCTGGATGTACCAGCGTGCTGATGTAATTGGTGGGCATGACATTTACGGTAGTGACCTTAAATCTAAAAGTACTGTGTTACTGTACTGTTGCTTTAAAAAATGTAAAGTATGTTGGCTAAATCATTGAGCAAGCTGAACCTTAAAGACTGTGGTTAAACCAGCTGCACCCGTTTCTCTGGAACTCAAACCGTAGGATTTGGAGCTCAGGGTGTATACAAACCCCAGCTTGGCAGCTAACTGTGTGACCCTGAGACAAGTCTGCTACTGATCTGGGAAAGAGTAAATATACTAGTAGAACTGGGTTAAAAGAAGAGCTTCCCAAGGTCAAACTCCCCAAAAAAGAGAGAGAAACTAAATATTTTTCTCCCCCTCTCCATCTCTGTCTCCCTCTCCGTCTCCCATGAAGCTAAAACAGCAGGTTAGTTTTCCTCAGGCTCTCTCCTTGCTTGCAACCTGCCAATAAGCTGTTACAACAGTACAAAGGTGGAATCAAAAAGCAATCACGGTAGGCAAGTGTAACAATTATAGCCTGCGGGACAGGGGCCCGGCACAAAGGTAGTTTATTAGCTGCTGACTAGAGCAGGTCGCAGTGTACTGATGTGCTAGCTGTACTTACAGCCTGCCTGGGAGGAGAGCAGGGCTGTGAGGAAGGGTCACTGTACACGCGCAGGTATTGGAAAACACTGAGGTTCACGAGTGTAGGAGCCGGGCTGCCCGTAGTTCATCTCTGTTTACCAGTGAATGAATAGCGCTGTGCCTCTCTCACTCATTGAGTTGGGGGAAGGTATTGTATAGGAATCTGTACGTTTAAATAGAGAGTATTGGTGCTTTGTAACCCGGGTGGATGCTGGGCACTGACATGCACAGTGCGAGCATCTTAACCACTGTGTAAAAGAGCAAGGCTCATCTGCATTCAAGATTATATAGAGAGATTTCATATTACCAACAGGAGTCCGGACCCATATAAGCACTGCTTGTATTTTGATATCAAAGGGATATATTGAAACAGTCCTGTACAGCACTGTGCAAAGAAATTTTGTCTGAAGTCCATAATACAGTAAGCTCCACACTGGCTGTCCGAAAGATTAGAGGTGAATGACTATTATTTTTCTAATAATACCTGCATTTTCTAGTAAGGTGCTACATCAGAGTGCAAGCTTCGATTTCACCCTGGATGTAAATTAGCAGCCTGTGTTTTGACTATATAGTTTCAGCATGGTTTTATATAGTGGTGTCCTTAAGTATTGACACCCTGTGGTTCCAGAGACTCAATCAATGAGTGAGCTGTCTGAATGTACCGTTACTTGTTCATTAAACACTTGACATCATGTACTCACTGTTTCCACGAGTTTGGGGGATTATACTTATTTAAGCCCCATTTGAAAAAAAAGTCATCCGCTTTTTTGTTCATGTGTTTACAATTTCGTGTTGGCTTCCTTGAGCTCTACAGTGGCCCTTGCAGCTGATGTTCATAACCTCCCGCTGCTGGGGGTAGAATAGTGGGAGCATGCCGGTTTAGCTCACAGGGTGTCAAGAATTCGGAAGCTGATAAATACTGTTATAGCAGCTGGAAATACTTTTGGGGGATGCAAACAGTCTGTAAAGTCAACACAGTCATGCAGGAATCACACTGTGTGAGTCATCCGCTCTTCAGTATTTCCAGGACTGTTCCAGCTCCCTTCCAGGGAGCCCTCTCTATTTAAACACCTGCAAACACAGTCCAGCTGAAAGGCATCTGAAAAGGACAGATACCAAGGGAGATGTGTGTTTACTACAGGTTTAACACACGTAAGTAATAACCATTCCCAGAGCCAGCTGAAACCATAGGGCTTCGTTGCTTGTGTTGTGCAGCATTGGATTGCAGAGGATTCCCCAGTGGTGTCAAAACATCTGGATAAGTCTGTGCGGCAACCGTGAACTCTTGAGCAAACCTACGAGAAGCAAAGTCATGAAGATGCACCTTTACATTCACAGAGGCTGATTAATCCCATTTTAATGACACGTGTTACTAAGCAATTAAAAGGCTTCTTATAAAGGCCTTAGTTGCATGTTCTTATAACACTGTTTTGATTATTACATCATTTAGAACACATTTATTGATGAATTATTGATTAATTATTGATGACTTATTACAGAATCGGAAACTAAAGTGTTACCGACATATTCATGATGAAAGAATGGAAAGCACAGAAGAGCATGATGAAAGCGCTGAGGTGCTTGTAAAAACACGAGCAGTGCTGTAGGGGATAGGGAAGCTGGTTAAAGTGTACTAAACGGCAGACACATTTTTTCCTGGAAAACTAGGTTACTGCTCTCACTGTGAACTGAATTAATCGTTTTAAATGTTGTGGAAGGCAAGCAGCAAAGTAATGGGGGAGTGCTGATCGTAATTAGGGTCATTATTGTGCAGATGGTGTCTGGGATGTGGAGCAGAGATGCAAGGCTTCCCAGCTTTAGAGTAGGACCCCTCCTCTCTCACTCTCAGTGCCAGAGAGGCTGAGGAAACAGCAGTGAGCTCTTCTCACAACACTATCAAATATTAATGACTACAAAACGGAACACTTCATAGCACTCGCGCCTGAGGAGTAAACACAGCTCTCAGGGGGACTTTGTGAGTCTGTGCACAAGGATTACCTGCTGTTCAGACAACGCTTATTGATCACTTTCTTTGTACTTGACTCCTTATGTCGCTACAAGTTGCTTCTGTGGGTAAAAAAGGTTTACTGTAAATGAAATGATTTTCAATGTTTTTTATGGAACATAATTTTTACCCAGTGCCACTTCACCATCCCACTGAAATGTCCCCACATATCAATACAAGCTTAAAGAGCTTGACTCCGGTATACCATAGTAAAAGCAAAGCAAATTATAGCAAGGCAGAGTAAAAACATATTAGCCATTGAATTATGAATAGAACCCTGTCTCACCTTGTGGGTCCTTAGTTGTCAGGTACTGATGCTCGTTGCCTTTGTGTGCTCATGAAATAGAGAAATGTAAGTGTACTGAGCTGTGAAGTCGGTCCATTAAGCCACGTGTGTGAGCAGAATGAACTGAAATAGACAGCTATATAATTTAGCCCCCCAACTACAGATCAAACCCAAGATCTCACAGACCAAAGAAGTCGATTTTAAACTCAGTATTGCTAAAGGATAGCCACAATACTATGCATAATACATATTGCCAACTGTATGAAATTGACCTCAAGTACAGTAAATATAGTTTAAATTGTGAATTATCTGTTAACAATTAATCTTCATCTCCAGTATATAAAAGTGACACTTTCTAGTAAAATATTGTGCTAACCATACATTTAAAAGCACCCAGTAGACCAATGCCTTCATCATCGATTAAAAAAAAAAAGTGAAATAAAAATGATTACCCAATGATTATTTCAATTTCATATTCATTACAGCCGTTGGTTCTCTGTTTAACAATGGAGAGAGATTGCTGTGTTGATCGGCTCGGCCGTTCTCCTGGGACCCCCGGGGGTCTGTTTGCGCCCCCCTCAGCCCCCCACATTGATAAACGGTTAAAAGGCAATTACAATGTTAATGTGGGGCACGCAGCAGGGGGCAGTGACTGGCAAAGTCAAAGGAAGATGTATGGTGTGTGATGAAGTGCTGGAAGTCACTTTGGGTTAACAGCAAATGGTGTCGAGGGAGCTTCCCAGGCTGAAGCAAAAGCTGCCTTTTATCAGCTGTGGAGCAGAAGGACGGAACGAGGTGCAATCATACACACACAGCGAGATCTACACAGAGACAAGGAGTGGGACACACATCTGAAGCCATTGCTGCTTTAGTACAACAACCACAAAGCTGCTTGATATGAATTCTGCATTGCACTATTACACAGCGCCAACCAGTCATTCTCATATTCAGATTCATAGATTCATAGATCTAACCCCCTGTGTTTTTTTTCTCCATCTGGAATATGATAGATGATTGGTATGGCAGCTTTTTAGGGAGCATATTAATGGTACAATCAGTCATTCTTTCATTGGTGATGAACAGCTCAGGGGCCTGAGCTAAATCAAAGTGTACGCTGATATCAGAGCTGCATTTTATAATGGCTATGGCAGCGCCATCATTTTGATTGAATCCAGGCCACTCGGCAATCGAAAAAGAAAGACACTTTTAAAATACACTTTGGTAATAAATGATGACAGGTTCAGTCTTTGTCAAATAAGATTTTTTTTGGTGCCCAATTCTTTTCATTTATATATCAGCAATGCGTACTGCTGTTAGGAGAGAGTCCCTGTGAAAGCGTTAATGTAAAAAAGTTCTTATATTTAGACTAAACTTAAGCTTAGTTTGGATCTGTATTGACCCACATTCCCAACGCCAGAAAGCTGCCTTGCTGTATTCATTAACACCTCTAATACACTAGCAAAGCACTCTGTGCATTACCACAAGGCCTAACAATTAGCCATTAAACTGCCTATTAGGAGAAATGAAAAGGCTTTTAAGCATTTATTACAAAGCCACCTGGAGTCCTCTCTGGAGGCTGCCGCTGCAGACGGGGAGGGAAGCGTGGCTTTCGAGTGGCTAAGTGGGTTGAAGGGGTCGCAATAATCACTGTATTGTGTGCTGTGAATGAGGGGTCCGAAGTAAATGGGGGGAAAACAAATTTATAGAGCTGTAAGGTAATCACTGTATTGTGTTCTGTGAATGAGGGGTCCGAAGTAAATGGGAAAAAAAACAAATTTATAGAGCTGTAAGGACCGAGTGGAAATGCACATCTAGATGTTTTTAGACTGCAAAGCAGTGCAGAAAAGTAAGAACCCCCATGCATGCATGCATGCATGCAGGCATGCATGTATGTATGTATGTATGTATGTATGTATGTATGTATGTATGTATGTATGTATGTATGTATGTATGCATGCATGTATGTATTCATGCAATTGTCTTTGCAATAAACAATGACCAGTTTAACAGCTAATACCATATAAAACAAAGCTATATTATGTGTCAAATTAGATATGATATTACAAAATAATAAAAATAATAATAATAAAAAAACACATGCACTTCCATAAGATTATGTCCGCAATGTAACAGGAAAAATGTCTGTTTGTAGATGCGGTGTGTTTTTATCCCCGCCTGAGGAACGCAGTTACACAGTAAACCCCTTGGGTGCTGACCATGGTGCTGAACGATTAGCCTCAGCGCATTGCCTGTTCTCTTACTGGCGACACCGCCGCCGAGTATCATTTACCGTGTGAATTCATCCTGACAGCAGCACGCATCTCTCGCAGGGCGTGTAAGAGCTCGATATATTTCTGATTGGCGAGACCACAAGGTAACAATAGAGCCAGAACCTGCTCTGAAGCGTCTCAATCGTTTCCATAGTAACAATACACGGTTTACATTTTGTTCTTAATCTAAAATGCGACTTCCTCTTTCGTACTTGAAAAACGAACCTTAAATGCGACCAGTGTTAGTTACTTTTCGTGAAAAAAAGTAAAAAATAAACTAGCTATTTATAAATGATTTTTAGACGCGGTCATTTATCACATAAAAGTTTAAATCAAAATAAATAAAACTTGTATTTCCGATGTCTTCAATCTAGACATCTGGAATACATCCTATAATGAATAACGCAACAAACACGAGCACATGAAACATTCTAGAATATAATCTGCGTGTGATGGTGGTTTCTCTCTACAGGGTAGATCAACTAATAATAATAATAATAATAATAATAATAATAATAATAATAATAATAATAATAATAATAATAATAGTGAAAGACGCTATATAAATTAAAGTTTGGTTCTGCATTTGATGTGTAAAAATAACTGACCACCATGACAAACCCCTATTATTACCCAACAACCATAGGGCCAACTAGGACCTACCTATCCACTAGCAGTCACACATCAGCACAGAGCCTTGACCAGGGCGCTACTTGCACACATTCAGGGGTCTATTGGGAATCAGCTACCCCGCCACATTTAGTGCCTGCAGCCCCCCTCCGTCACCACAGAGCTACTCAGCGACTCTCTTCAGTGGTAATCAAGAGAATAATGTAGTTGTGATTGTAATGCTAATGCCAATGAATGTTGAGAAGGGCCGTGGAAGCAGCAGCAGGGTCGCGTGATTGGCTAATCCCCCTCCCCCAAGGGACGCAGTGTGTCTTTTCAGCTTCCACTATTAATTGAAGTGTGTTATGTGTTATTTTCTGCCTCGCTAGGCTGTCAGATAGACAGCAAATGGAGTCAGTCATAGGTCAAAGGAGCTCCGAGAAGCACTCTTTTTTTTATCTCAAACAGATCTGCACCGAGGGAAGGCAATTCTCTCCATTTCTTGCGAAAGGCAGGATTGGGAAGTGGACTGGAAAGTGGTTTGGGGGGGCTGGGGTGGAATTATCTACTGGAAATTTAAAATGGCACTGGAAGGCTTTGTTGAGAAATGAACCTTTGTGTTATTATTATTATTATTATTATTATTATTATTATTATTATTATTATTATTATTATTATGAATAATAATAATAATAATAATAATAATAATAATAATAATAATAATAATAATAATAATAATAATAATAATAATACATGTATTAAATAGATGAGATGCATTCTTATACAGACGCTGATCAAAAATAACGTGTTGCTGTACCGCGGGAAAGGTGGGGTGTTCCTAGACATATGACCACATTTTCAATATGCAAATGAAAATGGAATATAAGCACCCATTACATCGAGAGAACAGAACGCATTCGAAATGGCTGCTTTTACAGGACTGCGCACATAAATGGCTGCTGTTGTCGTGGAGCCTTTGTGGGGCATACTGTGGGTATCTGCTTGCGCTCCAGCAGGTTAGCTGAGTGGTGTTCAGTCAGCTTTGACCTTCCACAGTCAGCACACGTGACGCGTCAGAGCGCAGCCGGGGCTCCTCACAGTCCCGGCCCTGAATCAGAGCGACAACGCGTCACTTCAGCTTAGCAGCAGACACGCTTCTTCACGCTTTTTCCTTTTTTTTTTGAAGTCCGATGACACTTTGTACATGCCCGTGATTCTTTAAAAGCACAGCTCTGTAGGAATCGTGGATGTAGAAACGGTTTATCTACATCTCATCGTCTACTTTGAGGACATTTCAAAATGGTCCATGTGCCAGGGGTATCACCTGACCAGACTCCCATGCAAGAAGAACATTCATGAATAAAAACACATTTTACAATTGGCAGACATCTGCTTTGATATAATTAGATGGACAATAAAGGGAAAATGTGTTTCTACTTGGCACATCTTAACTAGCTAAACTGATCTTAGCTTGTAAAGGTAATTAGAGAAATAAATACTAGACCTTTCGTTGTATTCAGACCAAGGGGGTGCGTATCGGATTGTGGGGTCCCCAGTATTAATACCCAGATGACCTGACTTTATTGAACTTCCACCCCTAGTGGATAACAAATCCAGGAACTCTTTGAAAGTGTCTAATATATGGAGAGATTGTTAAGCTTTCTATCTATCTGTAAATAATGACAATTACAAAGTACTGAAAATGACTTACCTGACTGCTATATGTATACCAACAGAATTCAAGACAACCCCCCACAACTTGGGTGAATTAGAAAGCATGTTATCGAACTGATTGTAAATGTAACATGCAATCTATACAAGCATACCGATGCACATTTCCATCAAGGAGGCCAGAACAGATATCTTAATAAATGGGAAATGTAATAATGGTTTGCCATCCCCTTCTGCTCTACTCTGGGTATTCAGCTCATTTTTGGACATCCTGCACCTCACAGATCTGCAGCATGATTCCTATCCCAGGGCATCTCATCCTCTCCAGCCTCTACCCCTGAAAAGCACATTAATTACCTTCCTCTCCTTCATGAAAAGAGAAAAGGAGTCGGCCGGCCTCTGTGCTCATTCTCAGCTCAGTCGAGCGTGTAATGGGAAATGGGATGGAGCAGACTGCCTTGGCCAGGAGGGAATAAGAGGACAAGAGAGCGTATGATGTGAACGATGGAAAAAGAAAAGAAACAACAAATTCATTATATGATAGTATATTATATTAAATATTTTCATGATATATACTCCAACACTGTAGTAACAGAAGCCAGTTCAATAATATCAAACTGTATTTAATTCATGAATAATCCTTCATATAACTCAGAAGTTAATGCTTTGTAAATAAGGTGTAGACTTTTACTTTTTCATTTTTTGTAACACAATATTTCATGATGATTTAGCAACATCTGAACAGTAAAATGTACTTTATTCATTGATGAGTCTGTTTATAATACTGTGGTTGGATGATTTTTTATTCGCAGATATTGCCGGTACTATCAGTGTATATGTTTTATATAGTATGTGCTTGTTAATTACTGGGACAATTGTATCAAACACAGTTTCACTCAGTCTTGGTTGAATGATCTAGGACACAGTGAAAGCCCCAGCAGTGTGAGTGCCAGCCTGCTCCAGAAGGTCATTTCATAGAGAATTAATGCTTCTGTATGTAGTGCTTCAGTGAGCTGACCTTGTGATGGCCTTTTTGATGGGTAATAAACTCAAAACAAAGAAAGGGGAAAAAATCATCAGTTCTACTTCAGTAAACCACAGTGGTTTTTCACACCCTCTCAGCTTGACCCCCCTCCCCTAACACACACACACACACAGACACACAGACACACACAAGCACGCACACACGCACGCACGCACGCACGCACGCACGCACACACACACACACTTTGGTACACCAACGCAAAGTTAGAGCCTAATACAGAGGCTCTTAGATTTCAGAACCCCAAACTCTCCATATGGGACAACCAATTAAGAGTCTTGCCAACTCCTCAGATTTCTACTATCCCTTATAAAAGTTTTGTTTAGCAATTTCCCATTTCTTTATTACGCATTTCCAAAGATTTATCATGGTTTCCTCACATCTTATCATGCTCCCCTAACAAACCTACCTTGCATGCTTTGCTATGCTTTACTGTGCTTTGCTATGCTTTGCTATGCTTCTGCCATGGCATGCTACAGTCAACCATCATCAGGGAGAAATACACAGTGGTTCCAAACTAAGTAGATTCTCAAAGCAGTTTCATCACTGAATCATACACATTAACAGCAATGGGTTGTATTTAGGTTTTGGCTCAGTGATTTCTCCTTGAATTCCTGGGTTCAGGTCACAGGTCGCTGTTTAAAATGGACATTAGGGCATTGTGTGAGTAATCAATCTACTGTAGCCCATGACAAGCTTCCATGAACTCTGTCACTCAAACACTCTTTTGCAATACGTTCCCTCAATGCAGGTATCGATGGGTTTCACGAGATGGGAATCAGGAGGCGAACATGTCGACAATGATTTGGGTTTTTTTTGTAAATATTTTTGCTGTTTAATTTCACCCAGAGCTGCTAAACATTCTCAACTAAGAAGCTACAAGAAATTAGAGGCAAGTCAGTCGTATATGGTGCTTATTTACATAATAATGCATGACAGGATGTGCTATTATCTCACCATTGAAAGAGCATAGCAATTTTAAACTAACAGCCCCTATGCAACTTCAAATGCATTTTTCTAGGTTTCAAAAAAATAGGACATATCAAGTCTTCAGTTATTACCGTTAAGAAATGGTTTGATTGTGTTAAAATTATTTTCTTACTAATAAATGTGTTTTTTTTTTTAAATCAATCATGCATGCTTTAATTGGGAGGGAAACCCCTCTCAAGTTTGTTTGAAGAAGAACACAAATGTTGTGAATTTCTGCTCTTCGAAACAAAGGTGTTGTAGCATTGCATTGCAACAGGGCTTTCTGTCCTTAGTTATGCTATTAAAAATAGCCTTGATATTTCTTAGATAAAAAAGAGAATCCATTCAACACAGTCAATCTAAATCTGACTTATCTAAAGCTCAGCATCCATAGAGAATTTCAACACCTTCTTACACTCCAACATCTACAGCCAGCCAGACAGCCAGGCTCAGAGCTATTAACCAGGTCAGCCTGGCTTCTCCCTCTCCTGCAGATCCCTGGATTGCCTTTCAGAGCAGGCTGCAGACGTCTCTGCAGCAGAGGAAAATAAAAAAAGGATGCAACTCATAATAGTAAGATGCAGACCATGAGTAAACATTTCTATTCTTCCTCCGAGATCTTATGCTCCCTGCTGTTGCAGATCATTGGAGCAGTCTGCACACTTGTTTGTTTCATGTTATTTTGTACGCACACACCACCTTTGGTCTGCCCTTGTCTGGTTGCTGCCTCAAAATGCTCTTGCTGTTTGACTAAATAAACTATAGAAAAGCTGGCCACTGTCTTTGATTTTCATGACTTTCATAAAACAGTTTCCTGATTAAATAATCCACACAGACTTTAAATCTGGTCATCCAGGTACCATTTGTACCTCTGCCAAACTGTGCCCATATAGATCTAGGACACACTATACTACTGCTGTATTACCATCAATGATCTAGGACACACTCTACAACTGCTGTATTACCATCAATGATCTAGGACACACTCTACTACTGCTGTATTACCATCAATGATCTAGGACACAATATACTACTGCTGTATTACCATCAATGATCTAGGACACAATATACTACTGCTGTATTACCATCAATGATCTAGGACACAATATACTACTGCTGTATTACCATCAATGATCTAGGACACAATATACTACTGCTGTATTACCATCAATGATCTAGGACACAATATACTACTGCTGTATTACCATCAATGATCATTTCTTATTGATTATCGCCTCTAATTCCTTCAGTGAAGTTCGGGTTACAAATCTCCATCAAAGCCTTGTCTCCAAAATGGCCTATTGAGCTATCACATTTGAGGCTGTTCATCTGGATAAAAAATAAATGAGTACAGAAGCACCTGCCAACCAAGCACCAACTTTGAACTCATATTTAATATGGCAGATCTGCTCTCGCGGGCTGAAAATGACAAAGGAAATCCACACTATAATATATTGTAGAATACAATTTACATAACAAATGAATAAGTAATTTGAGGGACAGTGAGCTTAAGCAAATATGTGTGCTACACTGCAGCTGTTTCTGTTGTTTAGTCCATTGTCAGTAGTGTAGATGTTAACGGCTTGTTTGTTTCCAGCCCCTCTCCACACTCTTCTCCGCTTTGACTCGTATTATTCATGACGATGCTTTTACACACTATTGAATCGGAGCGCAGATAGTACAGATCGCAAGGGGTCTGCTCCACACTGATAAGCTCCGATGTGATTAACTCTTGCTGCTCCGCTGCCTGTGTTTTTTACATTCCCTTGTGATTGATCTCTTGTCTGCTTTTTTTCTCTCTGAGAATTTAAAGGAATGGCGCTGTACAGACACGAGCTCCCTTCAGTTTTTGTCGGAAATTTACAAGCAGAGTTTTAACAAGACAGTTTTTATTGGTATCTTTCGTATGTTGATAGCCTATTTGTAATTAATTATTGGATATATATATATATATATATATATATATATATATATATATATATATATATATATATAAATATTTTTCCAAAATGATGAATCTGTTTCTTGTTTGTTTTTTTCCTATTATGAATTTAGCTGATTCACACACACTCTGCCGGCTGCTACTCGTCCATTCCTGACATCCTAATGGAATAATGTACTCCGGGCTAAACCGTGAAGACGCGTCAGGAGGGAAATATCTTATTTTTGTTCATGTGATTTTTTTTTGTAATTGCGTCATCGTTCTGCAATTGTATTCGATTCCACTCTATTCTGTTTTATGCTATTCTAGACTCGTTCCATTAGCACACGCGTGTTTAAAGCGCGAGGTGTAACCGGAATGCGTTTCTGAAGTGAAGCGAGTGGACATAAGGGTACACAAGCATTCTCATACACTGGTTATATGAAATGTGTATGAAACTATTCAACACAAAGGACAGCGGTTAAACAACTGCGATTCGTAGATTGTGACGGCATTTTATTGTATACCATGTTTTACAGTAGATTATAATGCACTGATTTATACATTCCTCCAAGTGGAGCTGATACGTGCACTAAGGAAGCAGGTCTTGGTTATCGCTGATATGTATATGTATATGTATATGTATATACCTTGCCATACTGTGCCCTTAACCTTTCATTATTAACAGTTATTAGCTGTATTACATACAGAACAGGCACTTTTGTTTTTTTAAATACAAGAAATAGGATTGAAAAAAAAGAAACAGACTTATCCCTCATCCCGCGAATTTCATTTCATTTGTAGCGATCCGTTAGCTTTACTTTTTGAACTCTTGTCTTCACTCAGCGGCAGACCGAGTTTAATGTAACCTGTGCTGTCCCATAGAGAAGCCTGTATTTGTAGATTATGGAGAATGCCTCGGTAATGGAAAACTATTTAGAATTACAGTGGTCTACATTATTATTATTATTATTATTATTATTATTATTATTATTATTATTATTATTATTATTAGTAGTAGTAGTAGTATTATTAGTAGTAGTAGTAGTAGTAGTAGTAGTAGTAGTAGTAGTAGTAGTAGTAAAATTAACAATATTTGTATATCCACTGTCGCGCTTTATCGACCCTTTAGCATGTCTATATTATTTCAATAATAGCTCGCAATAAAATCAGTTAATTACTGGAATTAATTATTTCTCCTGTAACCACATGTCGTGTCACGACACAGTGTTGTTTTATGTGTCGCCTCTATGAATGACAGAACTGTGCGCTGCACCTGCCCGTGTTTGTGATTCACACTGAAACACACAGCCAATACAATGCATTCCGTATATGCAGGTATGGCACATAATGGGGAAAACATATCAAAAGAAAATCACACCGGCATATTACTATAGAGGGGCCATGAAATGGTATCCCTTTACAGCTGTGTCCTGTGCAGCCTGCAGAGTATTCATATCCAATACAGACGAGAAAGACCCTGTTTCGCTTTGTTTCAAAATATCTAACAGTTATAACATACTAAAGTGTTAAAATTTTGACACGCTACAAAGCAACCGATTTTCCTTCTATTCAATTTATATGTTTTTTATTATTATTATTTTCACGGTTTTATTTTTAAAGCTTCTTTTTTTTATTTATTTTTATTTATTTATTGGCATTCCAGCATTTTGAATATTTCCACCGCGTTATCACAATTCACAAATGTGCTCTCCCTGCTCCACTGATCCGATTACTGCGGCAAATCAAAGGCGGCGAGAGACGAAGGCAAAAGCGAAGCTCGCGCGTTCAGTCTTATCAGCTTCCAGCAATTCCAAGCTGCAGGAATTGAATCAATGCGAGAAGGGCTGCCTCTCGTGCTCTCTTACCCCATTAACCGGGATGTTAAAATATCCAGAGCCTATGATTTCCGCAGTACGCTGCAGGTTACAGTGCGGGTCGTGTACTATTACAAATTAATACCTGTTGTAACCCGAGCTGTATACAGGTTATATGCACGGCGTTGTCTCACATATCTTGAAAATGAGTTTTGATTGAATGGAAAGGAGATGATGCAAACGCCACAAAACCGCAATGTTTAGCCTAACACAGGCAAGCCATGGGGGATTTCGTAAATAGTTCAACTGTTTTCTTCTTCTTTTGTTTCAAAGAAGTTGTCAGCAAAACCTATGTCATGTCAACCCCGTGCCTTGACATAATGCCAAGTCTGCCAGTCATCAGCAAATCCTTATAGGATACTGTGTTATATCCAGCATGCGGACGAGCAGTCCACAAACGGGTTGCCTTTTTTGTAATTCAAACAAACGGTATGCATTGCTATTTACACACATGTACACGAAGGTGCGCACTCGATATGCAAAGGCTGTATAATACACGCATGTTACATTAAAAAAAAGTCCGCTCAGTCCCTGCAGAAGACAATGAAAGTTGCATCGACTGTTTGTAATAAAGCAAATTCCATCACCATAAAGAAACGCCTTGTATATGTACATGTAAATATATTTAAGTGTAATATATATAATCAGTATGCGTTTATATTTGCAGTATTAAACTGATATGAACGATTGATATAGCCCGCGATACTGTGAACCGCTCTCCAAACCAAATGTTTAATTCTGCAAAGATGAAGAATGATCGAATGCATCAGTATTTAAACACATTTTAGTTTTTACTGACTTCACACGGTAATGTTTATTTTGGTAGCTCTTGTGTATTTCGTTCGTTTATATCTCTGTATCAGATAATTACAATAAACTGTAATATGTGTTTTAAACAGGTCGCAGAATATGTATGTTTTAATTCTTCAGTTTTTGGTTTTACAGTATCAGGCTTCATCCCTCACCGTCGCTCCTGACAGAAAAATAAATCTGTAGTGGACAAACGTTCATGTCTGCGAGCCCTGAGAAAAACATCGAATAATTTAATGATATTCAATTACACTTCAGTGACTGCATCTGCACCCGTACCCGGATTCCTCTGACCTCAGAGCTATTGGACATGCTTCCGTGGTTTGCTTTAGAATTCGTTCCTACGAAACTGACCTTCAGTAATCACAAATCCGAATACCCCTCAGCCCCTCGAAAGACCGGACCGTGTTAATTGCGTTGATTACGGGCGTGCTGTTTCTTTTTTCCAAAGTGCCAGGATTATTATAAACCATTAGGGCTATAAGATGTGAAACCGGTTTGGGACCATTACAGCAAAAATATGCCGATAGATAATGCATGTAATTAATATATATATATATATATATATATATATATATATATATATATATATATATATATATATATATATATATATATTAAATATCACAAATGATATCCAGCCAACGTTATATATTTATTTTATTTTATATCTATAGATGTTATTTTATCTGCATCGAGACAGACTCTTTTTTGAGGATTTGTTTTTTTCTTTTCATTTATTTATTAAATCACACCCTTGCCATTTTCTGCTCACTGATGGTAAGCACACATTGCATACACGCAGCATAATTCATTTTACGTCATTCATCAAATCAAATCAAATCTCTGCTTCTGCTCTAATTAACCTCTCTGTTGTGGTTTTCCTTTGATTCCTAGCGGGTATTACTGCCAATGTATGTGATATGCATATGTGACCATTGTGACAAAGGAGTTTGCATAGGAAATAGTTCGATTCTCATAGATGGTTGTCTTAATAATAATAATAATAATAATAATAATAATAATAATAATAATAATAATAATAATAATAATAATAATAATAATAATAATAAAAGGGGCACATCTGAAATCCAGAAAAGATCATAGTATTCATTATTAGTATTGTAATGTTATATACAAAATTAAATGTAACCTAAGAAATTGTTTTCATGGCTGAAAAATGCTGTATCTATTTTTTGTAATTGTTATATCGCCTGCCCAACCTAAAAATGTGATCTATTGCGCTGTATTTATTCAGTCATATATACCTCGCTTTATGGAAGAAAGAAGGGAAACGAATAAAGAAAAGAGCGAAATTGAACTGCCTTTGTATTCTAATGCATGCCGTTAAAAACAGTGTTAACGGACGACTGTCTGAATGCGAAACACAAAAACACGCAGCATAAGCAAAACTGAACATAACGAAATATCTACCATCACTGTTTAAAGAAAGTTGCAACATGTTTAAACTGACACAAAAAAATACTTTTTTTGTCTTATATTATTAGTGTTATTATTAATAATATTACTATTGTTGTTGATTTTAGGATTGCACCTCTTTCTCCACCGCAATTTCTTGATATATTAAAACCGAAGAACGTGAACTAATATCATCTTTTAAGTACATATTATAATACGATATTCCAGACCCCATTTCACAGCGCAGTTTTGTGCCGCTCTATATATGCAGGTGAAGTTATGCAAGGCTGGCAGAATCACAATGTCATTGGGTGTTAAGAGAAGACACGTTAGTATTGACTTTGATGAGGGGGAATGGAAGCGCCTCCCTCAGAAATGCAGCAAATCTCCCCCTTTTTCGTGTTCGGAAGATTGGTGCTGTTGGGGAGCAGAGACGTGGTATTTGAGGCAAGGGCTAGCATTGGACAACGTCGTTTTTCCGTGCCGCCCCCCCGGCTCTCTGACACCGCATCGGCATCAGTAGTGAACGAACCAACTGTGGGACTCGTGTCGCCACACAGACCGGGCTCCGTCCGTTCATTAGTCCGTCGCAAATTATTTAGCTTCCCTTTCCCCCCTAAACACTTCCAATATCCACGATGCAAGAATCGAGCTTTCTTTGAAGGTGACATGTGCCAAGGAATACTGAAGCGCAGAAGGGCCGCTTTTAACAAGAATCGGAGATATCAATTGAAGACGTCTTAATATCAGTGGCGCGTATATACTTGCAGCGTGTTTCTCCACTTTTTGAAATAGAGTTGAAATCAGACATAGGCATTTAAAAGCGCGACGATGGCAACTTTGATCAGGAACAAGCTCTCGAACGCTGCCACCTCGGTGTCTAACAAATCTCAAGCAAAGGTGAGCGGCATGTTTGCCAGAATGGGATTCCAGGCAGCCACTGACGAGGAAGGGCTCGGGTTCGCCGCCTGCGATGACCTGGACTATGAACACAGACAGGCGGTGCAGATGGACATCCTAAAAACTGACGATGTCGGCGTGGGCGCGACCGGAGAGCCGATGGCGGAAGGGGACAGTCATTACCAAAGGGACGGGACGGGTCCCCCGCCCTCAGCTTCCAAAGATGATGGGATGTGCGCCGAGCTGGCCAGCCAGGACAGGCCTAAGATCACGGCATGGGAAGCCGGATGGAACGTCACCAATGCCATCCAGGTAAGACACACCTTCGCTGTTTTTATTCTGCCTGCTGTTGTTGAGCTGTTACCGTAGACTGTAGAATACTTTTACTGATACACTTTTTAAACAGTTATCATGTAGGCCTATAATTAAACACTAATACTAACACTGGTAAGGTACACCAAATAACGTATCTGGCCAACAGAACATAATTCAGCCAATAGGCTTTTGAGTCTAACTTGTTAACATAATATGCCACAGCTGGCATAGGGTGTAATTCGTGTAATACGAGGTATTTGTTTTAAACGTCTGTATCTTAGTAACCTCCAGTAAATAGGATACTGAGGGGAATAGGCAATAGAATGCAAAATAAAATGTTAATAATATTAATAATGCAAATATTGGGGTCACCCTTCCACCCCCTGCAATACGTGCTGGGGTTTCGTCAGAAAATAGAGAACAGTGTATTCATTGTGGATGCATACCTTCATACCTTCTGTCAACCTCACGACTGAAATTTAAATAAAATTACAATACAACTGACATTGTGAATATAACGCATGGGCTGTTAAATAGATAAATACGGACAATCCATTCGTCGCTTCTGTATAAAAAAAACCAACATATATTTTTGTAAGAGAAACAACGGACTAACATGGAATAGGTAAAATGATATTCTATAGATCAGCACACACGATCAAGCTGTCTGAGAACACGCCGCTATCTTCTTGTCAGCTCCATCTATTACAATTACGTTGTAATCCCATCACTATCTACGGCTGCAGGTGTTTAAAATGATTTAAAATGAAACTTTGACCACATAACCTCATAACATGTCTTTACTTCTGCAAGAAATATATGTAGAAATACACAATCATATTATATTAAAAGAAAAAAAAGAAAGAAAAAAACAGCGAAACAGACTGAATTAATATTGATAAAGGAGCACAAACCTGCGTAAAGTGACAACAGTTTCCCCCCCAATGCATTTTTTCAGGCTAATTAATCGTAGATTGATATTCAACGGTGCCCTTTACAAGGTCACACAAAAGGACTCGTTATCATTGAATCATTCTGGGGTTAAAACAGATATAAAGCGCACTGTTGTTTTTCTGCGTTTACCTTTTTTAGTTGCATTATTGTATATTTCTGTACAAGATTAAATATGAAGAAATAGCTATTCAGCAGCTAGCAAATGTAGATCTACAAATTACATGTATGTATGTATGTATGTATGTATGTATGTAAGCATTTATCCTGTAGACAACGGTGGTAACTTACCATGTTTTTATACTCTTGAATTTAAATGCGTTTAAAACTATTTTTAAGAACGAAAAAATACTCGTTTTTATATAAGTTTTTTTTTTTTTTTTTTTTTTACATAAGATAGTAATTAATCGATTTAAAAACGAAAACGTACCCGGCACACGGTACAGCTGTGCATGCAAACCACGTACAGTACCCCCTCCTAACACAGACACTAGCATATGGTTTGAGATTTCATAGCAACTACATGTAAAATATTGAAACATTATCGTTGTTTCATTTGAACCCGATAAATATTGCCAACAATACAAGAATGTATATTGTTATTTAGTCACAGAAAACACATACAAATTAGAAAGCTATTCGAGAATTGGGAAATACTTCCCTTTTTTTTTTTTTTTAGATCGCTCGAACAGGGCCCCTAAAATATCAATAATTTGTATTGAAAATGCAATACTGAATGCAATAGCCATATTCGTTTTGCAAGGAGCAACTAACCGCCCGCGCGCACACACACACACACACACACACACACACACACACACACACACACACACACACACACACACACACACACACACACACACACACACACACACACACACACACACAGGGATTATAATCAGCACGTGCATGGCATGACCTTAGTGTTTTAAACAAAACACAAACATGTAAAATACACATCGTGTAAGCACAGCATTTTCAGACTGCGCATGTTGCTGTGTACCTGTACAGATATCAGCGGACAAGGCAGGGGAACACCTGTGGCTCGGGTCTCATCTCAGCTTGTGGCTTTCTGTGAGGCCAAGGCCGTCCCGACACTATATTGCGCACGGGGCACACTGCTTAATATAAGAGGTGTCATTGCTGTCTGGTAATGGGAATGAAGCTGCTGCTCACCGCCAGCATGCACGCTTTGCAGGCTCCATGTAACACCCATAGCGAGGATATCAATTGCTACAGTGTTGCGCTTTTGTCTTGCAGGGGATGTTCGTCCTTGGGTTGCCCTACGCCATTCTACACGGTGGATATCTGGGACTCTTTCTAATCATATTTGCCGCAGTGGTTTGCTGCTACACCGGTAAAATACTTATCGCTTGTCTATACGAGGAAAACGAAGACGGGCAGCTTGTGCGAGTGAGGGACTCCTATGTGGACATTGCCAACGCCTGCTGCTCCCCCCGCTTCCCCAGACTGGGCGGCGTCATTGTGAATGTAGCCCAGCTCATTGAGTTGGTGATGACCTGTATTTTGTACGTGGTGGTGAGCGGCAACCTGATGTACAACAGTTTCCCCACCTTGCCAGTCTCTCAGAAGTCCTGGGCCATCATGGCCACTGCCGCCCTTCTGCCCTGCGCGTTCCTGAAGAACCTCAAGGCCGTCTCCAAGTTCAGCTTGCTGTGTACGCTGGCGCATTTCGTCATCAACATCCTCGTGATCGCCTACTGCCTCTCCAGAGCGCGGGACTGGGCCTGGGACAAGGTCAAGTTCTACATTGACGTCAAGAAGTTCCCCATCTCCATCGGGATCATCGTGTTCAGCTACACCTCGCAGATTTTCCTGCCCTCCTTGGAAGGCAACATGCAGAAACCCAAGGAGTTCCATTGCATGATGAACTGGACTCACATCGCCGCTTGCATCCTCAAGGGACTGTTTGCCTTGGTGGCTTACTTAACCTGGGCTGACGCCACCAAGGAGGTCATCACAGACAACTTGCCGTCCACCATCAGGGCGGTGGTCAACATTTTCCTGGTAGCCAAGGCCTTGCTGTCCTACCCTCTGCCCTTCTTCGCTGCAGTGGAGGTCTTCGAAAAGTCGATCTTCCAACAAGGGGACAGATCTATTTTGCCCAATTGCTACGGGGAAGGCGGGAGGTTGAAATCCTGGGGCCTCTCTCTCAGATGCGCCCTGGTGGTGTTCACCTTGTTGATGGCTATCTACGTGCCCCACTTCGCCCTGCTCATGGGTCTCACGGGCAGCTTGACGGGCGCCGGGCTCTGCTTCCTGCTCCCCAGCCTCTTTCACTTGAAGTTGTTGTGGAGGAAGCTGCTTTGGCACCACGTCTTCTTTGATGTCGCCATATTTGTAATAGGGGGTATATGCAGTATTTCAGGCTTCATCCACTCAATGGAGGGGCTTATAGAGGCATACAAATACAATATCAATGACTAAACAGAGGCTGGGGTGCAAGCAGTGTTAATGACACATTCACTCACGCGCGCGCGCACACACACACACACACGTAATGAGGCGCCACCCAGAAAGAAGAGTGCAGCTCCAAGTTTATTAATAATAATAATAATAATAATAATAATAATAATAATAATAATAATAATAATAATAAATGGATGAAACAAAAATAAAACAGAACACAACATTGCATTGCATATCCATACAGTGACGTGCGTAATCGAAACTAGTGGGTGTTTCCTTGCCGTTTTTATCTTGTCTTCTATCACTTTGAAATGACACTCATTTACATTGCGTTTTCAATGCTCTTACAACAGCCTGCAGCTGGCGAGGCCGCAGTGCCAAGGGGAGGGGAGGGGAGGGGGGCCGGGAATTGTGTCCGGAATTTGGAACTGGGCGGTTTTTACAGCTGAGAGGAAAAATGAATGCCGACATTCCTACCACGCGCAAAGCTCTTACAGTTAATTACCGCTCGCATTCCAAGAACGTGCGGGTGTTGTGCGCAAACCTGTATTTAAAAAGGGATAACACCGATGACATTCAAATAATCCCGACCATTTCTATGGGCGGCAGTGGGCGAGGGAAGCAGCTCCGATAGGACTTCAGAGGAATAATATTGCGCAACAAGAAATGTGCTTGGCAAGGATATAAATGGACATGTACATACACACGTAAAACCGCATTCATCTGTATAATTAGCAGAGTCTTTGTTGCTTCTTGAGGATTTAATGGTCATAATGGCTATGAAATGAAATGACACCCAGTGGCCTGATAAACACTCAAAGCACCCATACAAGCGCAGGCCACACACAGTCACCCTGCCCATAACCCATATAAGCGCATCGCAGGCCACACACAGTCACCCTGCCCATAACCTTAATTCATCATGTCCAGGTACCCTGAACTCTGACATGCATGATCAAACATTGCTATAAAATAATTGTGACTGTGCATTGTTTTTGAGAATTACTTTGCTATTGTTGAAACAGAACAAACATCACAATGTGATGCATAGTGCCCAAATAAGACAGCTGGGCTTGTTTCTACAGCACTGAAGAATCACCCTGGATTGCATTAACCATCCATTCTGTAGGAGTAATCACGGAGGCTGATGCAATGCTTCACCAGTGCAGTAAAATGCTCTAATGCGCCCAGCTGTGGTTTATCACAGCAGGGTAGACGACAGCTTCCGCTTCACACAGAGAACAAAACTGCTACAACATACACGCACTATGCACTAGTACATATACAAGGGAGGTGCACTTCGTGAAACCAATGGGGAACTACCGCGTCTTTACCAAACACGAACAACAGAGCGGTCAAACAGTCAAGACGCGCAGGCAGCCCCAGACGCTTCTATTGCTGTTAAACTGCACACACCATTGTCGCTTTGTTTTGGGTCCTTTGATTACATGTTTTCCTTCACAGGTGCAGAAATTCTTATTAAAAAAGTGGAAACCGCAAGAAAACACACCACATTCTTAACTACTCACACATTGAATTCGGTTAAAAGAAACAATGGCTTATGGAAGTATACATTATAAAAGAATAATAGTCCCAGAGGAAATGCTTCTATATGCATCCACGGAAATCTCTGATTAAACTGCGCTTCCCATTCTGATAATGTCGTTTATTTCTTTATTTCTTTATTCACATGCCTCCAGCTAATGTAAGATGATCTTTAAGCTTTTTAAAATGGAATTTCCTTCAAATGTTTGGATCAAAGAATTACGGACATTTTTCATTCTGTGCAATCTACCGGATCTGTGGAAATGTTTTTAAAAACGTATGTGTGGTGTTATTGTGGTTTAAAAAAAAAAAAAAAAGATGGAATGTATATCACAAAAAATATCTTTAAACGTATATCGTGACAAATCAATATATTGACGAATAAAAAATATGTGGAAACAAACAGTAGTTGTTTTTTTATTATTATTATTATTATTAATGAATTCTGCCAGAAACAGATTCCTCTGTGGTAAATAAATGCCGATAAATGGAGATGGTGTAAAGAGATGTATCGATTGAACTTTGAGGTCCGTCGAATTTTCTCTGGAACACGTATAAAGGTTCTAGAACCATACTGACACCTGAGGGATATATATATATATATATATATATATATATATATATATATATATATATATATATATATATATATATATATATATATATATATATATATATATATATATATATATATATATATAATAAAAACCAAAGAGCAATAAACAGAACCAATTACGAAGAAGTTTCATTTTTGAAATCACTGAATAATGGTTTCATTATATTTATAGAAAATCACGATACGTCTGCTCGTTGACATTTTTGTTTGGAAATCATTTTATTTATTACCAATCTGACACTATGTTCGCCAGAATCAGAGCCTCTCTAGATACATACATAGACAGATTACTGGTAGCGTGTATATGACATATTATTATTTACATTCGTGTAATGAGTTCAGATATATTGTTAAATAGCAACTCATGTGGTTCAGTTAAAACCTTACTGATATTTAAACAAGCCGAGGGCTTAGTTTAATAAACGAAATGAATTTGTGAAAGATTCAGAAGCCAATTTATGATAGTTACTTATTACTTATTAAAGGTTTAGAAAAACATTTAGAAGTGAGAAGTGAACACATGGAATCATCTAATTTTCTATTTCTTTCTTAAATCTTGGATGTACACATTCTTCTAAGTGACAGAGCAAGAAAACGTGTAATAGTTATTAAACTAGCTGACATGACTCACAATGCAGTGCACACTTCTAGCCGAGAAGCTCTGTAAACCCTATACCTTGTTGGGTGGGATCTGTCAAATGAACTGTCAATTAAAAGTAAGATGTTTGATGATTTTGCCGGAATGGGTGGCACTGTGAAAGTATGCAATCTCCTTACGAATTATTGCAGAAGCGTGATTCATCGAGTTCCTGCAATGCGGCACAGAGGCATACATCAGTGAAACAGCGACGCCTTGTGGACTTTGACAACAGCCACACCTTTTTTATTACACCCCCTGAGTTTATGCACTAGGATCCGACACGGCATTAACGGAAACGAAAGTAAGAACAACGTTAGAAATTGTGATTTGGTGTCGAAACTATCACTTATTATTACATTGATTTTGGACAACATAATTCCATTGTATAATACGCTTTGTTGACTGTGATGCTGTATAATATAACATCAAACCTACCTTTCATTAACGTTTTAAATGTTTTTTTTATGTAAATTTAGTGCTGCAGTCCCCACTTCCCTAAGGCTCTTGTGAGGGCATTCGAGTAAGTGGCTTGTTTTCCCTATTTAATGGGCTGTATGACATGGTTTTATAATTGAATTACTTTAAGTGCTGTGCGCTCCTGTTCTTCACTTTGGTAAAATAAAAGCTGCATGCTTTTCACGGCGGCGAGGGAAGCATTTATTGTCATGGAAACAACATAACAGCAGCCCAGCACAGTCCACTTGTCACCTCCAAGCTAATGGAGCAGTCTGGTAAAGTGTTCCATTGGATTACCCCTGTATTCAAACTGCTTGAGTCTGAAAGCAGTTACAGAGGTCTGCTCGAACTCATGGCAACGGCAGAATCTGTTCTGTGGTATTCAGCAGCATGCTGTAGTGTTCGGTATGTGACAGTTATAGATTCAGATACGCGTAACTACACAATGTTCCTGTGTTAACCAGCGGTATTTATAAATCAAACACTCAAAACGCTTAAATTAAAACGGTTCATTTGTAAAGTGCACACATCTCAACACTGTGAGCAGATCATTTTGTTTGAAACATATTAAAATGTTTGAAATTGTTATTTTAACCAGCTGACTGCTGTGGCTCCCTTTGGTGTGTCAGGGGGAGGGGCCAAATGCACTTCCTGCGTAGGTAGGTCAACACAGGAAGTGTGAGTCACATGCTATCCTCCCAGGGTTACATTCACAAATCTTTATTTTACATTTACGACTCCATGACTCCATGTTCACTGGGGCAGTTTGGGACAGTTCAGGCTTTTCAGCACGCATCGCAGTGCTGAAAAGCCAGAAGGCCAGAAGATCATAGCTCTCCTAACTAATGTGTTCTTGTTGTTTAGATTCACTTTGTAATTCATTTTCTGGTTCAGCCATCACATCCTGGTTACTTTTAAAACTCTTGTAGCCTCAATACAGCCCTCAGACATGTCTACTCTCCCAAGCAGAGTGGGAACACAGGATGGTAAACATGAACCTGTTACCATGCAACAATTTGCCCCCTAGAGGAAGAAAGATTCAAAGCACTAATTCATTTTTGCACTGACATTTCACTTTCTGTTTAGGAGTCACACAAATTTAAATAGAAAAGAGGAACTAAAAGTTAATCACAATAAATGGACCAATAGGAGGGTCTCTGGAACGTACTTAAAATAACCAGAGCAAGCAAACAAGGGTATTTATCTCAGACTCTTCTTCCTGCACTGAATCCACTCTGATCTCTCTACACGCACTGATACTTACAGAGGCCAGGTAGGTAAATGGCTACTTTAATTATTGGTATTGTTCATATTAGGGTTATTGTTCTTATCATGGTGATACGTTGGCTATTAGCTTCTGACTGGTGATCTCTATATCCAGCTTCGAGCCACACACCATAAAGTACTTAAAGCATGCTGTTATTCTGCCACTAATACAGTCCTTATGTCACAATTGAAGAAGCTGTATCTTTAAGTGTAAATGTACGCTTAACACTTTTCCATTGGTAAGGCGCAATGTTCAAAGAACAAACAGGGTAGTATTTTCTTGGCATTATGGAGTAGGTACTTAAGTGACATTTTCTTGCCATTAGTAAAAAGATAAAAGTACATGTGGAAAAAAGTGCATGTGAAATGGTACCACAGTTTTACAGAAGAGTGTGGTACCGTTGTAGAACATTGCCTTGGTAAATTTGCACAGTAATTTTCAGTTGACCTTGTCTCCCAGGCTAATACAGAGCTACTGTGCTTTACCATGGTTCACCAGCGTTTGTACCATGTTTTACCATACAGTAGGTAATATGCTTTTCTGTGCTGCGCTTTCACTCTTCACTTCGCTGTAATGTCACTGGGGTATACTGAAGTATATGACTAGAACATGGGCTTCATTTTTCATAGCTAAAAAAAAGTTTTCTCAACCTGTTCCACCACAAATGAGTTTCATTTTGAAAAAAGTGTGGCTGCTCCCTTCCTTATTTCAGTCGTGTTTCCTCATTGTTTTAAGGATGTGTGCCTTTTCAGGCAGTATTTTAGTTTTTATTTAGTTATGCTCTTCTTGGAAAAAAACATCCACTACTGCATGACTGGCACCACTGAGATCAAAGTCACCAGAAAAGGCGCAGGCGCTTGACACAGGAAGCCTAGACTGTTCTATGTATTTCCTGTGCACCGTGTGCAAACTAGCTCACTGCACATTCATTCAAAACCCTTTTACTCAGTTATATTTCTCTTAAAAAAGTAAAGGCAGTAGGGTCATTGTGGGGAGCCAGGGCAGCACTGACTCAATGTGACAAGTCTGCAAGATGTTCATCTTCAGGGAAGCTGCATGTGGAAATCGGCAAAAAAAAGTTTGCTTTCCTAAATGGTGTTAGATTTGGAAGCAAACCAAACATCTACAGGTCGACTGTCTTGCCTATCATGACTAAAAGTCTTCTCTTTTTGTCAAATAAGTCTTTCTGACCTTACAGCTTCAGCAGCCTTTGTTTCTGATAAAGGAGTTGTCGGGAAGGTGTCCTGAAGATGTGGTTGTATTTGATAACCCTTCTGGCCATACCCCATCATGCACTGGGAGCCAACCCAGGACTGGAGAGTGTGATTACCCAGAAGGCACTGGAATATGGTGAGGAAAACCAGACCCGGAAAAGAATGTCTGGGCAGAGCAGCTGCCAGTCATCAATAATACAGTGTATCCACATTAACACACACACATACATTTATATATAGTAAATGGTATATGTTTATTTGTTTAGGGCAGGTAGATAGCAGCATGTTCAGGGCGGCCTCACAAAATGCAGATCATCATCTCAGCCCTTTCTCTTGAACCCTTCATCCCTCTTCTATTCAGCTAAGCAGGTTGGAGCGAGCTTGGCACAGGAGAAGCTGGGAGGCTTGACTATCCCAGATATGACAGGCAGTATCAGCATCTCTCCTTTTGGCAAGGTGGACTACTCCCTGAGTGGGTAAGATACACTGTGATGTGATGAGATGTGATGTGAGGGAGGGGGGAGGGGTTCTTGTGCCGTGCTGAGTAACTTTAAGCCTCCAGTTCCTACAGGGTTTCTGGGTCAGAGAATGACCAATGGCCAGAAGCAGGTTTGTTTCATTAGACATGACTTCTGCACAGCAAACTGATATTATCTCCTCGCATGTCCAGGATGCACGTGGTCAACTTCAACCTCCCTGAGCCTGTGGTGGGGTTTGCTGAAGAGGCCGGGATCAAGATTGGAATCAGCGGAATGAACGTTGCAATAAATGGAAATTGGAGAGACCATTACCTGCTGATGTAAGTACTGTACTGCTCTGCTTGAGAATCTGAAAGAAGAACATTGGGGTGTATCCTAACCAGAGGTGCTCCTCGTTATCTCTGGTTGATAATTTATGCTGCGCAAGTCGTTTGTAAAGTCATTTTATTAATTTTCAGGACCAAACCGACTTCCTGATCCCATTCAAATAACGGGACAGCATGTCTTTCCACTTGGCTGGTCCCCGAGGTTCTGTGTGTGGAGGAGCTTGTGCAAACAATTGTTACAGGGTTTGAGTGAAATGAATGAATGCCAGAAAAAAAAAGCGATAGAGAAAAAGGATTTAAAAAAAAAAGACACCAGAGCCCCTTTTCAACGATGAAACAGCTTAAAAAGACAAGGGGCAGATTGAACAGATAAGCGACAATGATAGCAGAAGCGTCATGCTGTTTAAACTTTGACGGCCTTTTGTTTCGCTTCAGAAGAGACAGTGGCTCCTTCGACTTGGCGGTGTACGGGCTCGCGGTGTCTGTGTTGGTTGGGGTGGGCTCCGATTCCACCGGCCGCCTCACCGTATCCAGCGCCAACTGCGATGCCAGCGTGGGGGATCTGGAGGTGACGTTCCACGGGGACACCAGGTACGAGTCAATTAATCACAGAGTATGCAGTACAGTGTCTCAGCAAAATACCCCAGATTTTGCATCAGATTTTCAATGCTTTTTATTATATATTTTTTTCTCCAAAGTGTACCATAAGACACATTTTTTTAAAGTGTATATATAACACCTTCCAGTTTACAAAATGAGAAATAAATAACCTAAGTTACTCAAACTGCCTTTTACTTTTGAGTAAAACATTAATTTACTCTGCATTATTCAGACAAGGGAGCACCACGCATTGTGCCCTGCAGCAGCACTGCCTCCTAGTGTTGGAAGCGTGTAGATTCTAAACTGTAGAGTCCTGCCTGAGATGATGGATGATAATTACAATATTTTTTATTTAACAGTTGGCTGTATAACATCTTAAAAAAAATAATACAAGGTCTAGTTTATGAACAACTCAATAGCAAGGTAACAAAAATACATTAATTTTAATTTAATTTGATTTCTCTCTGTGCTTAGTGTGCTTAAAAACACAGCAATGTGCGTGAATGCTGATTATTAAACCCAGTCGATTCTTCAGTGTGTGTGAATGCTGAATATTAAACCCAGTCGATTCTTCAGTGTGTGTGAATGCTGAATATTAAACCCAGTCGATTCTTCAGTGTGTGTGAATGCTGAATATTAAACCCAGTCGATTCTTCAGTGTGTGTGAATGCTGAATATTAAACCCAGTCGATTCTTCAGTGTGTGTGAATGCTGAATATTAAACCCAGTCGATTCTTCAGTGTGTGTGAATGCTGAATGATTAAATAACTGCCCGCGATCCGCAAGGGCAGTTTGTCTCTTCCTGTGTTGCCATTCCTTTAGCTGTGCTGCACCCTGCTGGTTAGTAACATAGCATGGAGCTGGTGCTTTAATAAATATCTGTCTATTATTATTAATATCCATCATTATTATTGCTATTAATATGCTTATTAATATTGCTATTTCATTATTATTATTATTATTATTATTATTATTATTATTATTATTATTATTATTATTATTGCAGCTGTGCCCGATGATCAGTGAATATATCGACGGGTTGGAGCCTCTTCTCCAGAAGATAAACGGTAAGCGCTTCATGTAAAGTAAAGGAAGTATTGAATATAGACTTCTACAGCTGTGATCCGCCCTTTATGAGCATTCACTGTCATGCGGAGAGCAAAGAAAGAAAGAAAGAGAAAGAGAAAGAGAAAGAGAAAGAAAGAAAGAAAGACAGAAAGAAAGAAAGAGAAAGAGAAAGAGAAAGAGAAAGAAAGAAAGAAAGACAGAAAGAAAGAAAGAAAGAAAGAAAGAAAGAAAGAGAAAGAAAGACAGAAAGAAAGACAGACAGAAAGACAGTGGCTTCAGTCCTGTCAGACACTCACGTGTTCTCTGTTCCTCTTTTCCTGCTCTCAGTGTCCTATCAATATGACCCCTATGTTGTGTTTGAGTTTCCTCTCATCCACCCTCCTGCCATCGGGGCCTCTAACATGGAGTTTGATTGTAAGGTATGTTTTACATGGCTTGATTTTTAATGTATTTACTTCATTCATGTTTTGTATTTCTACCTGGTACAGTGCAAATGACATAGTCATGTTTTAATAAAGATACATTTACTTTAACAAACCTTTTTTCCCAGTTTATTTCTGATATTTTATGATTAAAAACAAAAACGAAAACAAAAAACCCTCATAGTCGTGTGTATTGTCTACCACCAGGGGGAGTTCTACAGTGTTGAGCATCGCGGGGAGTACCCTTTCACCCCTGAGCAGTTCCAGCTCCACGATCAGAACCGCATGGTCTCTGTGGGACTCTCCCAGTCCTCCGCAAACTCTGCTGGCTTCGCTTACCACTCCGCTGGGATCCTCCGGATCAGGCTCACTGACAGCATGGTACCTGGATAATGATGAACCTCCTTCCTAACTGATAGAAACCAGGGTCTGGTCAGCCCTGCTTTCTCATTTCCAATTCCTTTTGAATCAGTTCCAACACATCATTGATCCAAATTGCAATTTGCAGTGTTCTGTTAAAATGAGCTTCTCACAGTAGTAACACATTGCTTACAATGAAGTCACAATCACAACCATTACTGTATCTCTAAAATAATCAATTCCAATTGCAATTCCCTCGAAGGAGTTGGAATTGGAACTGAAACTGGGAATTGTTTTTAAAATGGAATTGGAATCGAAAAAGTATTGTTCAATAGTCAAAGCGTTTCTTTTAGCCCTATTGAATGTTCATATAGCTATGGGTGATATACAGTGTGCTGCACATGAATGTGATGAACACACAGGTGTAATAGCACATGAATGTGATGAACACACAGGTGTAATAGCACATGAATGTGATGAACACACAGGTGTAATAGCACACGAATGTGATGAACACACAGGTGTAATAGCACACGAATGTGATGAACACACAGGTGTAATAGCACACGAATGTGATGAACACACAGGTGTAATAGCACATCTCTGTTTCAGATTCCCAAAGTGTCTCCAATCAGACTCAACACTACCAGCTTTGAGTCCTTCGTCCCGGAGGTGAGAATGTGTTCATTTATTTAATTTATTTGAACTGATCTAGTTCTGGTTGTAGGGGGCTCTCGGGGGGATGCTCCCAGTTGGAAGCTGACCAGCACTGGTCTTTACTGGTCAGAGCCGTTAGTCTGCTGGTTTTCAACTGGTCATGCTGGTTCAAGAGCTATAATGCTGTTTGAAAAGCTGGGTCCGCTTGCTACAGATACCTGGAAAGAAAAGTCCATTTAAAAGTGGAACCAATGGGTGTGTAATTGCTGTAAAACGCCTGGGCACGTTTTCATATCCCTGTGTCAATCCCACATCCAGTGATTTCCAATGCATTTCTCCTCACTGTGCTGCTGTAAAGCTCACCTAGAGATCTGGTGATCCGGCGCTGTGTTCAAACGAAATGAAATAGAGAAAGGATGCTGCAGCTCTTTTTGCGTCTCCTCCTGTTATCTCACAGCTTCCCAAGCGCTACCCCGGCATGTTGATGCTGGTGGATCTGTTTACCAGCCAGCAGCCGCTCATCACTTTCCAGCCAGACAACGTGACCGCGCAGGCGTTCGGAGCCGCCAAGGTGTACGTTATCCTGCCCAACACCACCCTGGCGCCCGTCTTCGTGCTGGACATTGTGAGTACCATGGCAGCTGAAGCAGGGCTTGGATTTCATGCAGTCCAATGCAGCTACAATGCAGAACGCACACAACGTAAACCTTTTTATAGAGACACATTCACACGTGCCCTCTCAAAGTACTCCTACAGACACTGTAGCAAAACCAATACATTAAAATGAACAGCATTCAAAAAAAAAAGTATCAAATGGTTTATGGTATAGTAAGATTAGCACAGACCTGATTAATAACAGTGTAATTCATGGCTTGATATTGGTTTTGTTTCTTTTTTCCAAGTGTGCCAGCTTCAGTGCCAAGCTATTCATGTCTGATTTGAAACTCACTGGATTCATGACTCTGAATAAGTGAGTAATTCAACGTGTTTCATTTTCAGTTGAAGTTGAATTCTCACTTCTGAAAAACAACTGCAATTTAACAACTGCAATGCAGCTCAGCTGCAGCACTTTAGCTACAGGCACATGTAGGTATGGATTTATTTTGCATTTGTTTCACATACCTCACTACCTCACTATGTTTTCACTACAATTATATTGTCACTGCAGTTTAGCATCGGTGCATTTCAGATAAGTCCTGGTACACAAAGTGATCACACTGTAGAATAGAAAGTGCTAACCAATACCCCTGTGTTCCCTTCCTAACAGCGTCAGTCTAAACCTGGCATCTTCTGAACTGGGGCCATTCCAGGTAAGAGAGTTCAAAACTCACACACAAGCAGTACATGGATAGTCCAGTCTTTTTAACACCCCCACCCCAGTGCATTCTGGTAAGTGTAGTCCGGCTTCTTGTAAAGAAAAGAATCAAGTGAAAGGTACCTGCCACAGGTGAAAGGTACCAGAAAGCCCTGAGAAGTTGAAAAGCCTGAACTGTCCTGGTGAACATGGAGTCACATGGTCCCGCTATCTACTACCTGAACTGCTAACCTATGACATCACACTCCTACAACAGACCAGATCATTATTTTCTGACTAAATGTACTTACCTGCCAACAAACGACTAATCCAAGGAAGGGCCTGTTTTCCTGGCTTCCTACCTGCAGAACAGAGCCTGCAGTCTAAGAGTTGTGAAACCTGTCTTTTTCTTTTCTTCCACAGACCAAATCTATGGAGAATGTGATCCGAGCAGGGATACATCTGGCAGTGCTGCCCGAGGTGAACGGTAGGTGTGCTGGCCCTATAGTGGATGATAAAAGCCACTGCAGCAAATCCTTTCGATCGACTTCATGGATATCCAACTTGCAGACTGTACAGCAATGAAACTTCTCCAGCTGGTTTCACACAGACCCCACTTAGCACTAATCTTGCACACACCCATGGAATCTCAATCTCCTTCACCGGATCATTGCATTTTGTTTTTGCAGCAAAGCTGAAGAGTGGCATCCCTCTCCCTGCCACTCCGGAGGTCAGTCTGGTCAATCCTGTGCTCAAGGTCAACCAGGTGAGTGTGCCATCACACTGGACAGTGTATACACCAATAGGCAGGCACATAGGTGGTCTAATGGCTAAGAAAAAACATATATATATGTTTCTTAAGCAAACGTTCAGCTAGTGCCTTCATCATATGGATGCTTTTAAGGGGAGATTCAATACAAACTGTGCTACGGTGGTTTCAATTGAACTTTTGATTGAATCGCGCAATAAAGCAGGGAATACAGTAATGTGGGTGATGTTTTTATTTATTTTTTACCATTGAATCTGCCCATCAGATGATATTACCCTTCTCCATCGATCCAGAGGTGAGGGGTGGGGTTGAAGAATGAGTTTGATAATCCTGATTCTTGCGCAGTCGCTGTTTGAATGAAACTCAAGGACAGTAATGCACTGATTCTGCACATCAGAGATACTTATTAGAATTCCTTGATAGATCAGTTTGATGAACTCCTCGGCGAAGGTGCAGTTAGTGATCTAACTTCTTCTTGTCATTTCCCAGGGGTTTGTAGTGTTAGCCACTGACGTTTCCTACAGTCCCTGAGCACAGGAAGACCCAAGAGTAGGAAGCTTCTTGTAAGTCTCTGATGAGAATGTATCCTCTGCGGTCCACCATTGGTTGTGACTATACCCTGTCCTTCCTGTTGTGCTGCAGCATGCTCTGGGAAGCCAGGCTGCAGTGATTTCTATATTGTTCTACATTTTGCTGTCTGATTTAATTGTCTCAGTGACTTCTCGATTGTGGTCATTTGATTTGAAATAATCATTTCGAAAGCATTCGCTGCTTGATCTGCAACGAGAAAGCGCCAGTTCAACTGAATGCAAAAACATGACGTGGAGTTCCAGTGATATTGCAAGCTTCATTTTTATAAAACCCTGAGCTCATTAATCATCATACTCGCTGCTCACACAATACAATCTTCCTGTACTGAATGGAAAAACAAGTCCCTAAATCTCGAGGGGGAAAAAACAAATCTCAAAGCTTTTTAATTCAATTGATTGATTTTACTGATGTAATTTTTTCTGTGCAATTTTATCAGTTTAAATGTTTCTGCTCTGTATAACAAATGTATGCTGCTGACGCCCCAGGGAAGACTGTGAACAACATGTTTCTCTCAAAGGCTTTACTGGCTCAATAAACTCTTCTGCTACATGACACGTTTACATAGGAACTCTTATTGAATCCGCTCCTCATGCAGTCCAGTTCACTGTGCTTAGTTGTGACGATAGCATCCTGTGCTTTGCATGTGATTTCCTGTCTCAGGGATCGAGGGCGGGACTCAGCAGAGACACACTGATTGGCAGGGGGAGTTCAGGTGTGCTCCCTCGCTTGCAGCGCTGAGAGGGGAAGATCTCACAGCACCCTGCCCTGCCTGCGCTGTACCATTGTAGCTTACCCTTCATGAACTCTACAAGCGCTGTCTATTCAGACCTACTCCCGTCTATAACTTTAAACTCCTTGTGAATTCTGTAATGAAGACGTCGGTTAGGAGGGGCAGCCCTTCCCTGTGAGGGCACATCGATCATGATTCCACTAGCTCCCACACACACACCTTGTTCTCACCTTGTTCTCAGCTTGGCTGTGGATTCAATCTGAAAGTGCCGCACGCTGTGTGATCCATGTTATTTCCTTGTTTTATGGATCCCCGCTTCATTGATGTAAATTAGACTTGGTTAAACCTGACAGAGCTGTGATTCAAGCTAAGTACATTTACACATCTCGTACACCCCATCTATGCATGCATGCAACCGAGAACAAAGAAGGATCTGCGCCCTGGCAGGAGAACAGATAGACTCAGGAACATGTTTGATGGGTGAAACCGCAAATGAGTCATTAAAGAGTGTTTGCATTCCACCTTTTTATAAACCAGATATACATTCTGTACAATAAGTGTTTGTTGTTTCATTAATTCGATGTGTTTATTTATTATTATTATTATTATTATTATTATTATTATTATTATTATTATTATTATTTTATTTTTTTAATAAGTGACAATAATGATATACAGAACCTGCCATACAGAGCAACGTGTTCCTGGTAGGCCAATAAACCCAGAGGATCTAATAGTGCAATTACAATAGTTTGCCTGCAGGTGGCAGCCGTAGTATGTAAAAAATAAATAAAAAATAGAAGAACAAATATTTCGGATTATTATTTAGATTATTTTTGTTTTTATCTGTGACATTGTTTTAAAAACATGTGACGAATTTTGATCAATAAAAAACGCTATTTATACGCGTGTTGCATTTGCCTAATTAATACATTCAAGACAAAGTAATCGGGCACACGTGAATACAAGTTGCGCGAGGTTTTGGTTGAGATTAGTTAAAAAAAAAAAAAGAAAAAAATATATATATATTTTGGACATGCGCCAACTTGAAGCAGTAAATCATGTACTGCCACGACCGTGAAAAAAACCCCAGCAACTGACAGGCTATCATTGTGAAGCCTGTTGTCTAGGACAGCGTCGCTGCAGACCCGAGTTTTGGCAGGTAAATCGGCGGCATGATGTGTTTCTTTTTCATGTGGTGTCCGGCCGTGTTGCTTCTAATCTGCACGGTGCGGGCGAACCAGCAGCTCCTTGAAGAACTGAATGCTTTGCGTACCCGCCGGCCAAGCTTCAGAGAGAAGTTCTTCACGGCGCATTTTTCTCTCTTATTAAAATAATTAGACAGTGAATCACACCCTTTAGAAGAGAGAGTGATTAATTTCAATAAGGGAGAGCGATTAGAGATGACATCTAAATGTGCAGGAGGTGATTGATGATTTTAAGGGTTTCATGAGCTATGCATTTTATAGACTCTGCCTCTCAGTTTTATTATTATTATTATTATTATTATTATTATTATTATTATTATTATTATTATTATTATTATTAATAAACACAAATCCAAGAAAATACCCCGTTGCGTGTGTCGAAAAAACCATATCCTTACCGATTTAACAGGTGTTGCAGGATATTTATCACCCCGACAAATCCTCACCCCTGTGAGAATTCGCCTAGGCTGATCCTCACCCGGTCAGGTCTATTCTCACCCCCAGGTCTGGGTGAGAAACAGCCCAGGCCAGTCCTCACCCGGTCAGCTCAAATTCATATATATATATATAGCGTACCTCTAAATATGCAGGCAAGCGTGCTCACAGAAAACAAGACAACTCGAATTCCACATTTAAACCATGAGCAGCCTGCGTGCTTTTATGAGATCCATTTTGATTCACATTAGTCTGTGCTCAAGATTACCACCCTTACAGACCTGTGACTCCTTCGATAGCACAAAACCCGAGGTATGATAAGCAGCTTGAAAATGTGTCGCTCTGAGGAAATTGGGGTCACTTCTTCGGATAGCGGCGGATTGCGCTTTATGTTCACTGATGCGTCTCCGAAGCGGACGATTAGTTTTACCTATATTATATTGTAATTTGCAAGGACATGCGATAAGATAAATAGCGTTATTCATAGAGTAAGTGATGCATTGTTAATGGTGTTTTCGCAAGCCGCATAGTGGCAAGGTAAAAGCCAGAAACACCGTGCAGTCTTGCCTCATTTGTATCGACAGTTGCACTTGGTCAGCAGGAACCTAATGCCTCCTCCGATGTATAAATAAAAATAACACTATGTTTTTGCATTGGAGGCTTTTTTTTCTCCAGTGCTAGACAGCGAGTCTATTTTCACCTTCTTATTATCTCTGTACGCATGCCACGATCGCCAAAGAAGATTTTAACTAAGTGAGAATTGGCCTGGGCTACATTCCCCCTCTCTGGAGAATTATCCTGACCGGTGAGAATTAGGCTGGGGTGAAGATAAGCCTGTAATACCGGCCGGCGGATCCTCGCAGCTTGGTAGTGTGGACCCGTTTTTGTCCCGAGTAGGCCGTATGCTTTGTGATTTTATAGCCCGTGAAAAACATGCGTATTTTAAAACAAGCTTCTATGAAATGTCACGATAATAGGAAACATTTCATACTGTGTACCTCCAAAATAAAACGTACTAATTCATGAGCAAGGTACATACAACTATTACTTTGATAAACGAACCCCCCTCCATAAAATAAACATCCATTCTGAAGAATAGTGTGTAGTTTTATAGTTTTAAAGCCAACTACCTCATAATAATAATATTCGGTCTGTCAAAACTGTGACATGTTGAGGAGGGTGTGGAAAACTGTAGCATGCTCCACATATGCCTAATGTAGCGTATATACAACACGTGTTTGTATGAATACATGCATAATATGGAGACTTTAAATACACTGCGCGTAATAAGGAATTTAAATACACTATGCATAACAAAAGACCAGATCCGTTCCAGTTATATGAACAAGATACGTTATGCAAAGGTAACCGAAGCATTTTAATTTCACGGCTATGGCCATCAATGACGTCTTTGAAAACTGAACTTCCAGGCAATCTTAACATGACCACTAGATGGCGGGCTTTCCTTTCAGCGAATGACCTCCTGTGCATCGGCTGGAGCGTGACTAACGCATTTGCTTACTCAAACATTGGAGTATGTAAACAAAGGCTTCAATTAAACAAAAAAAAAAAAACTTTTCAATAAAGCAGCGCGCTGATAGCCTGAAGAAACTGTAGCCTAGTATAGTGAAAGCGTGGCAACTGGCAAGGATGATAAAGCATGAAGGTTGCAAACATCGTCTTGTTTTACAGTGCTTTTACTACACTTTACTCCACTTTCAAAGTGGTACACTGCAGTAAACTTGTATTCTTCCTGCACATCATGTAGAAGTGAAAGTACAGTAAATTGGTTCAAACACCCTCTTAATTTTCTTCACATTGTATCTGCCCTTGCAGAGTGCAGTGTGTATGCTCTGTAGTACACTGTACCATTGCCTCACTCACAAGCTACTCGCTGCTCAGGTGTGAAAGACAGCTGCTGCTAATAGTTTTTTTATATTATTATCATTGGGGTTGTGTTTGACAATCTCTGTCATCTCTTTCTGTATCGTTCTCTTCATTAAAAAAAAAAAAACTTAAAAGAGCTAATAAGAAGCTCCTGGCCCCTTTCCCAGATCAATGGCAGATGAAGACATCTTGGTTAATCCCCTGAATTAAAAGCACAAGCAGATTTTGTTTAGTCTTTCCCTCGGCCCGGCCGCAGGGGCTGTAATAAGCCCTGGAGCCAGAGCGCGGTGGGGTGGGGTGCTTTACAGGCCTCTGGCTCCTACCCTGGGGCTGCCAGCTTCCTGTAGCCAGTCCTGCGGCCATCTGAATCAAATTTACAAAACCCCCCCCCTTCCCCTGTCCCGGGCTGCTCTGCCTGGCTGCCCTGTTCCCATGCATACCGTGTCCCTCCACGCTGCACGCTGGCTCCCTCCGCATTAGCGTTAATTGAAGGAGGCAGAGGCTCTGCTCCAGTTTAAAGACTCCCTCCTGCCACTGGAGTACAAACAGACAGCTGAGATCGGCTGGGACCCCCCCTGACCTCTTGAACTTCCAAAAAAACAGTGTTGACCTCAGCTGTAGGAAAGCCCCCCTCTACTCCACACAGCATGGCTACATTTTGTGTGCGGTTAGCTCAGTTTGTAATCTGCACTTTACAAAGTGGAATGCATGTACTTGTTCAGTCTCAGGACTGTCAGCGTTCACAGGCACACGTTCCTATTGATTTGTGTTGACAGTGGGATTTTTTGAACTGAAGAGGATCTGTGACGTGGTTTTGAGCTGCAGATTGGGGTAGATTTAAAACTGATTCCAACACGGTGTATAATTGTGCATACAGGCATTTGGACTTCTATTGAATTGGGTGGATTGGATTCCTGTTCTATGAAGAAGCTTCGTAACTTACACTGGCGGTTCCCAGCCACCTCCAGATCTCGCCAGGGCATCAGAAACTTTGTTTTCAAAACGAAAGGTCACCAAGATGCAGGAAATTGCTATGCCCTTTCTTTATCAAATTGGACGCTTGCCCCTAAGACCCCTCCCTCCACATGGGGAGCTGGGAACCTGGTACTTTTCTCACAGTGAGATTTGAGAGTTAGACTGACTGTGATCCACGGGTGAACCGTTCATTAGAGAGCTCAGTAGACAAAGCCTAAAAATAAAAATATTCATGGGAACCTTGAATGCTCTCCCCTCCCAAATCCCCATGACTGCTAACATGTACTTTGATCCTGAGCTACTCCTCTCAGTCCAGGATCCTCTCCTGCAGGCAAAGGCAACCCTACAGCATGGTATCTCCCTCCTGAACATACCTGGGAAGTACGTTTAAGAGTAGGCAGGCTGATTCATAGTGTACCTGCTGCATCCCGGTCATTAGCTCTAACCACTAAGCCACACTGCATCCCTGTCCTTATCTTTAACAACTATGCCAAACAGCTTCCTAGTCCCCTGACTTGAGCTGCTAGTCCACACTGCCCTCCAGTCTGCTGCTGCAACCACTGGACCACACCATGTGAGCACTTTCATTCTTTAACATGTGATCCTCAGTGGAAGATTGAATGAAGAAGGCTGAGCCCCCCCCCCCCCCCCTCCCCCATCCTCTTAAACCAAAGCTTGGGAATGACAGCTTGAAATATTTTCCGTAATTAGGAGCCGGAACGAGTCTGAGACACAACAATGAGACGGGGAGAGGATGGAGGAACCGCAAGCCAGCCGTGTGGGGCAGGCTCCCTGTTTACCAGATATCCTGTCTGGAGCTCCCAGGCACCTCTCAGACACGCCACACTCAGTCCTCCCTGTGCACCCCAATCAGGTTGTGAAGGACAGGTACAAGAGCCCCATTTTACAAAGCACTGCGAATGACGACGTGAGCCTGTACAATGGCAGGTACAGTGCAACCAGTGGAAGGCTGCAGTGACCAGGAGGTTGCTGATGCCGGCAGTTCACTATGATAGGCTTGTGAGCCATGGTGCTGATCTGGCAGAAGCCCATAGCAGAGTGTCATGTGACCACAAGACTTCATGTTGCCACAAAAGTGTTGATAGAACTAAACAAATCCAAAGATTTCTGAGGCTCAGCCTCAGACATATAATGTATATTATATGCATTCTAAATATTCTAGTATTAATACTGTGCATGTATATATGTGCTGAGTACAAATTATTGCATTTCATGCATATATGTGTTAAGTACAAATTATTGCATTTTCATGCATTTTCTTTCTTGCAGCATGTTTACTGTGCATGGTTTTGCAAAACTGCGTTGCAGCTTTGAAAATGATTTAATAAATTGTATTCTGTTTAATAATCGTGAGCTGCTTTTTGTTTTGTATTTTTCTGTGCCTCAGTGTAAAAGGTTGTGTTCATTCTGAACAGTTTAGGACCCTGATTAAAAACATATTGCATGTGAGTTTCATCATGGAAAATAGCTGCGTGTTTACTGTTGAATCCGGGGGGTCTGTGTGGTGAGAGGGGTCAGGTTAGGGACCTCTCTGTGCTCTCAGTCCATTACAGCCTGCACAGGAAACCAACTATAAACACAGCGCCTCCTCGTAAACAATATCTCACAGCAAACAAGGACGGCACTGCTTTCATATCTTTGCATTGCCGCATGATGCACAGCTTGAGAATGCATTGGATTCGTTCATTTAAACTGAATCGTTGAAAAAGGGAAAGAGATGTGCGGCAGTGACAGCTTTGTTTATTATCGAGACATCTTGTTTACAACAGTGACCTGCTGCAAGAGGGATGCTTATTCGTAAGTTGCAACAGTTTCAATCACAAAGAGCACAGGCACAGTGAAGAAATCCAGCAGTACAAGCTTAATAATGCCAGTACAGTACTGTTCTACTGAAACGCAGTGGACCTGTCAGACCGTGTTAAATAAGGGCATCCTATAACCCTGGCAGACAGACTTGTGCCAGAACTCACCCACATTTATAAAGACTTTATCCCAAATCAACAGAGACTGTGACGAACACCCTGAGAGCACTCCTGTCCTTCTGGCGGGGGTTTAGCTGACTGGCGTCCCATGAGTCTGATAAATGCAGATTACAAAATATTCACAAAGATTTCTGCTGTAATGGCAAGTGGCACAGTCAGAAACGTAATACTTTTTTTTTTGTTGTTGTTGTTTTATTTAAAGAAATTTGTATAACAATACAGAAACTTAATTGACAAAGTAAAACATCCCCACATTATTGACATGACTGGATGACCGGGTTACATTTCCTGCTCTTGCCTTAACTCTAAAGCATTATGGAATTACTGAAAATTACAATTCAGTTACCTAATTGCATTTAAACTGGGGCATCTGCTCAAGTCATTTCAAATAGGAAACATCCGTCTCGTTTTTCAGTGGCTCGGAGGACCGGGCAGGGATGCCCATTCTCGCTAATGGTTTCTTCAGACATTTCTTTAGAACCATTAGCACAAGCAATCAGCAGGTTTGTCTCAGACGTGGAGATGCCAATCGATGGTTGTTTAATGCTAATTATTAATCGATGATACTGAGAGAGAGAGAGTTAGAGAAGAAGGAGCCCCTTTGTTCTCTTGGTGTCAGGTAAGGTTATCCAGTGCTTCTTTGTCATTTTCTCAACTCCTTACGTAATAAGGCTTGTTCAGGTAAGAGCTCTTTTGTGTGTGTGTGTGTTTCATCCCAGGGGTTCCGGTGACAGAAGGACAGCTGGCAGAGCCCTGAGATGGACACCCTGACCTCAGTGTTCAATTCCACACCTTCGCCACCCAGCTGACCCCCCGGCACAGTGAAAGACGACCCCTCAACTGGACAGCGTTGGTCAGCTTCCAGGACTCGGGGTAACCTTTTCTTTTGTAATTGATGTCTTATTTTCCTGCAAGTGTCTTAAATGATTTTATACGGTACAAAAAAAAAAAACAATAAGAATGGAATCCAGATTCGTTCCATTGGTTACACGTTTCCATTGGTTACATGTTTCCATTGGTTACACATGTTTCCATTGGTTACACATGTTTCCCTGGTTTTTGGCTTTCTCTAAACCCCAGTGCTTTGCTCTGTGTGCTCCTTCCTGTTCCTAATTGGCTAAGGCCCCAGTGTTCTTTCAGTCAACACATGACAAAAGAAGGGATGGGGGGGAGGGGCGGGTCTTACTGTGGTCTAAGGTTGGGAGATGTGGGGACGGGACGGTCTGTTCCTGGTTTGCTTTGTTTTAACATTTAAAATAAACCTCTGCGTCTCTCAGGACAGTGTGTCTTTCATCTTGTTTTGTTTTGTTGGATGCACTTAAAAAAATTAAAAAAATAAAAGAAAGAAAGAAGAATTGTCGCTTTTATGCGCTGTGTCAATCCCAGACAAGGAGGTTGATGATGCTAGACTCCCAGATTAGCAAACCCAATGGCATCCCTTTTAGAGCAGGCTATCGGAGATGTAGCTGTAGCCTGTGAAAGCCAAGGAGAGGGAAAAAAACACATGGATTTGGGGATTTAAGTGAAAACATGCTCTGCAAAATAGCCACAAACTGGAACCCATGAGAACACACAGTAATCTGGAAGTTATTTTGGTAAATGTGCTTCCAAAGGGGTTTTGATCGTGGGTAGGGGGCTTCACACTGCTGCGTTTCCTAAGGGTCTATGGGTGGCATACAGGGGAGGGGTTACGTCAGTCTCTTAGACAGTCTCTCCCTGGTGCTACACTGTGTCATTAGAGCAGGCTGACTATTCCTCCGGAACAGAATGCCGTTGGCAAAATTGCTTTTCAGTCCCCAATGTGATAGTGACTTTAGGGTTAGGAATAAGGGTTGGGTGCAGAATCGTGATTTAATGTCAGGATTAGGGTTACATAGAGATGCTTCTGGAATCGTGGATGTTCCTAAGGATGAAGAAACAACGTCCGTTATTGAAACAAACAGCTTAAGAATACTATCCAGGGTCCATAAAATACATACCTGTTTATTTCAAGCTTTTTAATGGAAATGTGCATTTTTTAAAAATTTTTTTTTACTTTCAACAAAAAAACTTCCACAGAAATTGGCTTTGAGACTGTGCACACTGATTTCTCCAGTGCACCTAGATCTAAAATAATGAAATCCCCTAACTCCCTGTGCCACAACTCTAACCACTAGGCCACAAGACTACCCAAGACCTTATATCTGATCAAGAGGCCACACTGACTGCAATCCCAGTCAGACCACACAGACTTCCAGTTCCGCAGATAACCTCCCAACTGATGCCCAGGCCCTCTGGCTTAACCGTTTCCCCTCAGCTCTGACCACAATAGCGCAGTATCAGAACACTCAGTGTATTTGTGCTTTGTGTTGGTGGTGCTGGTTTAGGAGGGTTGGAGGTACGCGTGTGACAGGATTAGGAACCCAACATGTCATTAGGCTGATTATCTGTCTAATCCCTTGCACATGTGCTGCTGGCCCAGTGGTGTGTTATTTTCACATCCCATTATTGCATGTAAACAAATTATTGAGTCTATGCTTCCTTCCCATCTCTGAGACATACATGGGAATTATAACAGCAATCCTAACACGTGGGGGGGGGGGGGGGGTTGGAAAAGAATCTTCAAAGGGGTGGTTTGGCTTCATTCCATCCTCATGTTCTTAATTCTTAAAATCTTGCCTGTTTTTAAAGGCCATGAACAACAAGACATTTCTATGTCTTCTCCCTTTAGATGAAACGAGTTGTAGAGGACATTTTCTCTACTGCACTTGTGACTTTGTTTTTGAACTGTGCTGCTAGTAATACTCTGCCTGTGTCATTGTCCAGAATACAGTAAAACTTCTCTATTCCAGCCTCTCTACATGATTTTTGGTTCCAGACCAAATCCCTATTGAAATCAATGGGGTGATACCCTCTGCAATACAGAACCTGTCTATTCTGGAATCCGGTGTCGTTTTTAAGTCCCTTCTGCCGGAAATCAATGTCAATTTGAAGTTTAAAACTAGTATAAAGATTGAAACAAAAACAAAAGCTTGCATGTCCCGCTGGTGCCATTGTGAATGAACAGCTAATAAATATCTAATTGTCCTTACAGCGAGCTATCTTGCGCGTATCAAAAAAACTGAACGTTTACCAAAACCAACACAAAAAGAACCCAGTGAAACATTCAAAATCGCATTGGCTGCTGTTTCCGACTTAAAAGCACAGTGGAAAATACCTGAATGCCAGCAGAAAGCATCTGAATCCAACATCCAGGTGCAGGATGGTTTAAACAGGTGTGCTAATAACAGGTAAAGATTTTGTTGAGGCGTTGTCCTGTTTTAAAGTTTGCTAAGGCATACTTGGGTTTATTATACTGTGTATATACAGTCAAGGTTTTTTTTTTTTTTTTTAAGCATGCAATTTGTTTTGCCATTTTACCCTTTTTTTTAGGTACAGTAGTAGATGTTTGACAGTAACTCTGTAATGCGCACGCTGTCTAATCCAGCATAATTCTTCAGTCCCAAGCGATGTTGCATTGAACAGGTTTTACTGTGTTCAGATCTTTTTGCTCTGAAGCAATACAGAATTTGCACCCCTTTTTCTAAATGACAATAAAAATAGAACAAGGTGAATGAAACCCCTCAGGGCATTATCTTTGCATTCCTTCTTTCTAGTTTTGCAACCTTAGCAGCCATTTATAATAAAAGGCACACGTCTTCTTTTGGAAAAACCCATCTGACCTTAAATAAGTGTGAGAAAAAATAAAAGGAATTCAGAGCTACTGAGAAATGATGGCAATTGTAATATACAGTATTCATTTACAAAGCAGGTGCCATGCCTGGGGGAATAAAGCCAAAGTTGTTACAGTCCTGTGATTTATGAATATACCGTAGAATAGACAGAAATCCAGTTTGGGTCGAGATCCTTCTTGCCCTTGTTTGGAGAGCCTGTGACGTGGGGTCCATGTTTGTTGCTTCAGTAGTCGGATCCCCCGGTTGAGGAGGATGGGGTCTGACAGTTTGAGAGTTAATTTGGTTTCAAATCCTCTTCTTTTCTTCTGCTAGCCCGAGGAGGGGTGCGGCGAGGTCTCGTCTTATTTCATGCCAAAAATTCACACCAGCAATTTGACCTGTCAGTTTGGCAATGAATCACTTTGAAAAGGGCTCGCTAAATACAGGCTCGGAGATTTATTGGAAACACATAAACCGCATTTTGCATCTACTGGGACTTGGAATATCCCTGGGGCTTTGGGAGGGGTACAGTGCAGTGTTGTACAGTACAGTACAGTACAGTCAGGGAGACTCTGCTCCACATCAAACAAGGGAGAGTGGAGGTTCAAAGCAAAGTTCAGTAATGTGAGTGCAGTTCTGACACAAATGTATATATGCTGTTTTGAAAGCTAGCGTAGAAGTAAAAGTAGGAAGCAATTTAAGAATGCTTCAAATATCATCCTTCGGGTTGTTTTTTATTGTAGTTTTATTTTAAACATGGTGCAAATAAAAATCTCCTTAGATTATTGTAATGGCAGATTTTTTCCCATACCTTACTTCATCAGTACTGTATGTCATCTGTATGTGAGTTGCATGCATAGAAGCTTTAGAACCTTAAGTTTGGGAGAAGGGACAGTGCCCGACACATGTAACCAGTGTATTATCAATATAACCCTGCGCCCCACCCCTCCCCCTTCATCCCGTAGCTACCCTCTGATCTAATTCATCAGAACAAAGGAGGGTCGTTAAGGTGCTAAGCACAAGCAACTAGTTGGCAAGCCTACCTGTGAATGCTGTCTGTCAGCAGCAATACAGCAAGCCCAACAGGAATAGCAACCAGTCTCCGGTTTGAATGACAAGAGAAATCAAGCACCTGGATGCAGACTGAATTCTTAAATAAACTTTATGAACACACTGTGAAGTTACTGAACAAACAACATGATCAGCACTGACACATGTAGTCTACTAGAGAGTTTTAATTACTACAGCTTTTTTTTTTTTTTTTTACTTTCTCTAATACATTTTATCATCTACTGTTAACTTAAATACTTACACAAATACACAGACGTTCACAAACTCCTAATTACAAAAAGAAAAAAGTTTTATTCTTTGACATGTTTTAGATAAAAACAAACAGTTCTCAAACCCGGTCCTGGGGACCCCCTGTGTCTGCTGGTTTTCATTCCAACTGAGCTCTCGATCACTTAACTAGACCCTTCATTGAACTCATGATAATTTGCTTAATTAGACCTTTTTTTTAATTTTTTTTCAGCTCTTAAACAGTTGCAGAGTTCAAGTTACTTATAAAATGTTACAGCTTGAAATCTGCAATCTGCAATTCTGAGTGAACGCTTCCAGTGGTAACAAGATGCGACCACTTGGTAGCACAGTTACAACATTTAACCACCGGGGACACTGTGGGGCTGATTATAAATAATACGAACTATTCTCATTATTCAGGGCAACTGTAATACCTGTTGAGGCTGAGAGCAAACCCTGTGTGGAACTCTGTGCCTACAACCCTGCATTACGGTTGTTCAGATATTGTATCATCTTTAAAGTTTACAATGAGATGTAGTTGAATTATTAACCAGTCATTGTTCCAGTCTGTTGGACACTGCTGTAGGGTACATTGAGATTCCCTCTGCTGATTCATGGTTAATTCATGGGAGTCACTGGTTAAAATCTCACGCATGATAGGAGAACGTGTGTGTGTGTGTAGGCTGGAATATCTGTGGTTACTGGTAACCTGTTTTTATAACTTGGCGACAGTGCAAGCTACTGAATTAAATTCTGGCATGCTGCTTTTAGGAGTTGAAGTCTTTGCCAAGTGTGATAACAGCCTTCTTGGCACTCATAAAGCTCATAAAAATACCATTTGTGTTTCTTAGCTCTCTGCACTGCCAATACTTTTATTTATTGTTAAAACTTTATAGACAAAAATAAAAACACAAAAGCAAAACAAAGAACAACAAGATCGATGTAACCTACGGTGATGCCTTTCCAAAGATCTATTTTGGAATACATTCTGGAAATGCTCTTGTCATAAGAAAACAACAGCTGTGCAGTTTGCAGCCCTGCAGAAGCTCTGTTTCCAAACACACTCTGTTGCTTCTCGCTTTTGCAAGGACAACAATGCAGCAGGAAGTCCGTCTCATCGCAGCGGGCTGATGTAAAGGAACAGGCTCCGTTATCAGCAGGCAGATCATCTGTGTTTGAAAACAGCATGTCGGCCCCAGGGCATCAAGGACAGGGTGAGCCAAGCTGCTCTCACCGGACACATACCTGAGTTGACCCTGCTGCACCTGGGAGTCACCTGCCCCTCCGCGTGGCACTGTACTGCAACATAGACAAAGAAGCAGATAGTACCACTGACCCCTGATAATACCTAGTGGACAGCTATGGCCAAAAGTTTGGCATCACCTAGAATTTTAGAATTGAGACATCCTTTAAAAAAAACTATATCAACATAATTTAGATCTTTTATTTAACATTGTGTAATCAAAGAACCTACAAAATTATATCTCAAAAGTCTACCGGAAGCTGTAATAGTAGTACAGCATTTCATGTTAGGTTTGGAAATATCACTTTTCAACTGAAGCAAAAGTAGTTAATTCTATGAAACCTTTGCCCATAGCTGTAGTATGTGATGCCTTATAGTAGCCCAGGCATCAATACAAATGCCTGATTAGGACTGCAGAGTTAATATCTGAGTCATTATACTTGTCCTTCCAGACTTGGGGCATTAAGCAACTGTCCAGCTCTCTTGGAAATAGTCCACAGTATGAGAGACATGGGACAATGCAATTTTACTATTGCATTGTCTCACCAGGGTTGAAATACTTTTCAAAAACATCATTTGAAAATCATTCAGTTGAAGTATAAACACAGAGGCCCAGCTCAGTGTGCTAGTGACTGACATCTGCAGCTCAGTGATCATTATCCTCACCCTCACTCACGCCCAGTCCTAACCCTCACTGTGCCACTAATGTGAGGAGATTCTTCATTAGATAATTTTGTTTTTTTCGGGCAAAGGGCCTAAATCCTATAATTTCCCCTTGAAATCCTCGAGTGCCTGTAGGGCTTAGAAATGCAAAGCTGTGAATGTCAGGTGAGTGCTGGGCCTATTGATCTGCAGGTCTGGACAGTTTGCCATGGGAGGGGTGAGGGAGCATCTCCAGGGATTATTGCTGGTCTGCTCCACAAACACTGTGTTTTGACAAGGTGTGAAATTCAATATCGAAAATGTTAATAATGCCCACGAAAAAAAGATTTTGCTTCAATAGCAAGCTTTAATCACCGATGCCTCTGGCTAAATGGCAAGTCAGGCTGGCTCGCAAGCAAAGCACAAAACCCCAAAATACAACCCTGCCATGATCTAAGCTGAGTGGAAATTCAATAGGAGCTGCAATGATTCAGTTCATGAACAACAAGAACAACAATAAAGACGAATGAAGGTTAAGGAAGTGCTTTCTCTGCTGATCTTTATCGTGCTTCTTCATTGTTTAAGAGGGGAATTACATTGAGTATCTCTTCCTGCACCAGTCCTGAAAATAAATACATTTAAATACAAAATAGTACAGTCACAGAAGGTGGGATCTTGTAAGAGTGTTCCAAAGCAAATCTGTTTCATGGCAAGTTAAAGTCTAGACAGCTGAGTGTCGTTGTACCCAATTCATTGACAAAAATAAACACCTCGTTTGTAAATCTGCAATTAACGCCATCCCTCGTGGTGACTTGTCTTGCCTCATTTAATTTACAAACTGCGGGCCAATTTAATTTGTAAAATAATATCTAAAAAATTTGGCACAATAACACAACCGAGAGTTGTTGATTGAGGCAGTGTGTGTGTGTTTGTAGGGTGTGTGTGTGCGTTCATGTGTGTGTGTGTGTGTGTAGGGGATGTGTGTTTGTAGGGTGTGTGTGTGCATGCGTGTGTGTGTGTGTGTAGGGGGTGTGAGTGCGTGCGTGCGTGTGTGTGTGTAGGGGGGGGGGGTGCTCTGAGCTAAAGTACAGGCTACGCTCAAGCAAGATTTGAAAATCAACAGCACTCTGTTACAGTTTGTCTCCTTTTTTTCCTCATAAAAGGCTTGCGGACTAAAATGTTTACTTGATTTGTTACATTCCAGTAAATGATTGGGTGATTTAGTCAGCCATGCTAAGATAAATGCAACCTGCAGTGGAAGATCCAGTGCCAAAGTTCATTTCGCAATGGCAAACAAATGTATAGTTTGAGTACCGCTGCGCCTTCTATTCCCCTGATCGGGGATGCATATCCTGAGAGATGGAGATAGTGGCGTTGTATTTAACATGGTGGATGCACAACGACCATGAGCACTACAAGTGCAAATCTTAACAACTGTATTGAAGACCTCTAGTGTTCTTAACCTTCTATCACCCACTGGGGTCTGCAAGTTGCTCAAGTCATTTTGCAGGGCTGCAGGACTTGATGAAAATCAATAAAGCAGTCAAAATTGCAGGGCAAGCGCTTGCCATCTTAATGCAAAGACATGGTGCTTTGTAATGGGTCTACGGCATTAGGCGTTGGGCACTAGAAATGAGCACTTCTGAAAAAGCTTAACTCTCTTCAATGGGCTTTCTGGCGTAAGCTGCTCTGGAATCCAGGTGAGGGGTGGGAACTGAGCAGGGAGGGGCAGGGGGTGCCCTCAGGCCCTTCACATTCCACCCCCACCCCCTCTGCCCCCCTCCGCCCTGACACAGATACTCATGGGATCCTGTTTCCCACAACAAGACCGCCTGATGGATTGACTGACTGACTCATAGCGGTTCTGAGGACACAATGATTGACAGTCACAGGGAAGTCTCATCCCACCTTGAATCGGACGCGTGGGATGAGAAGACCGAAAACAGTTCCCTGGAGTCACACGGACATCACAACCGTCAACAAAGAACCCGTGAGCTTTAACCACTGGCCCCGTCCCTCAGTCCGGAGTATATCAGACCCACTGCCTCTTCAGGAAAAGGTGCCATCCATGGATTAGCAATGGATCTTTAAACTTAAGTGTGATATGTACTCCTGCTAATACTACTGCAAATTATACTACAGCTACCGATGCTAATATTAATAAAAAAAGGAATATGAGGCTTTGATTCAATTCAGCACACCAGGGCTCCCTTGTTTACTGGCGGCCACAAAGTCTGCACTTCCTCAAAAATGTCTTTGGAAAATACACGCCTGCTCCCCCCCCCCCCACCCCCACCCCACCCTTCCTGGACCTTCAGCCTATTGGCCAGAGACAGATACATTTTAATGGGACTTCGATTTTAACATCGAGCAGCCGAGGGCAGCGGCAACTTAAAATATCGAACAGAAAAAAAAAACAAAAAAAACGTTGTCTTAACATCTCAAAAGTGAATAGGCTTGTTTCAGGTTAATGTCGACATTTCTAGCTTGTCTATACATTTAAACATATGAAAAAAAGGCTTATCACTCCATGCCTGAGCTCTGATTTGTACTTATTCCATCCCACAGCTCAAGGGCCATTAGCTAAAGTGTACCCTATAGTAGCATTAACACTACAAAGGCAAATGATGGGGATTGCTCAAACGGCACCCTTTCCGGTTTAGCTCTGGGCGAAAAAGCAAAGTAGCCTGACAGAATTTGACTGAAGTGGATTAAAACTCAACAGCAGCTCAGAATTACTGATAATCTACTGGGGCTCAGTCTCTGGTCAAGGCAGTTCAGTCAGGCGCCACATTTAAGAAGAAAAGCGTCTGCACTCTAAACATCCAGCACTGTATCACAGGTGCAAGCGGCTGCTGTGTGTGTGTGTGTGTGTGTGTGTGTGTGTGTGTGTGTGTGTGTGTGTGCTCACGCTGTAGAGAGTACAGTGAATGCAGAGATGCAGAGGCAGTGTGTGTGTGTGTGTGTGTGTGTGTGTGTGTGTGTGTGTGTGCTCACACTGTAGAGAGTACAGTAGATGCAGAGGCAGTGTGTGTGACAGGCTGGTACTGTACAGAGCTCCCCTGGTAACACTCATACAGTTCTGTGATGCACTCTGATGACAATGACGCCCCGATCAAGCTTCCCTCCGGCAGCAACTGTACTCCTGCAGAAAGGTTACTGCAAGGAGCAGTCAGCAGAAGTCCATTGTGTGCCGGTAAGGCATGACAGTCTCAGGTGGGAACTACATACCTGCTTTTAATTGAATGTTTAATGCTAAGCCTAGTCGACATTGTTGTGTGCTGTATTATTACTCCAAGGTAGGGCCTCAATGTAAAGCAATGAGCATCTATCTATATATGTACACCTAATGTCCAGACCTGGATAGTTTTTTTGATGTTTTGCCGTTTGGGGTGCAACAAAAACTAGTCATTTTCTTCCTCATATATATACAGTATATCGTTACAGTACATGTTTGTCGTTCAATTCATAGAATAGGAATGCATTTTTTCATTGCACATGTTATGTATATAGAGTTCTTTTGGTGCAACAAAACAACAAAATGGTACCGGATCTGGGATCCAGTGCAATCTGCCCAAATCACCCCCTGTATACAGTATATGTTTCTGTATACAGTATCACCGTCTGTAACAATAACATTTCCACTACATCTTTCCACTTAGCAAAGGTTTTATTAGCAAATTGCAAATGTGAAGCAGCTTTCAATGCTTTTGAACTTTTTCATTAAAAGACTGAAAGAATTTATTTACAATATCTTAAGAGAAGATATACAATAAGTTTTGTTTGATGTTACAGTTAAGGTACCAGAGCATTAACACATTTCAGTTAAAAAAAATTACCTTCAGTGTCCTTCCTCACCCTTCAATGTCTTTCCCCACCCTTCAGAGTCCTTCCTCACCCTTCAGAGTCCTTCCTCACCCTTCAGTCCTTCCTCACCCTTCAGAGTCCTTCCTCACCATTCAGAGTCCTTCCTCACCCTTGAGAGTCCTTCCCCACCGTTCAGAGTCCTTCCTCACCCTTGAGAGTCCTTCCTCACCCTTCAGAGTCCTTCCTTACCCTTCAGAGTCTTTCCTCACCCTTCAGAGTCCTTCCCCACCCTTCAGAGTCCTTACTCACCCTTTTTAACTTTGCCATTTTTTAAGGAAACATATTATTTTTAGCATTTTTTTCGAGGGAACCCAGTCTTGATATTACACTGGGATTGCTATCACTACCTCCAGGTTTGGACCCACAGAGGTCCCTGACAGGGAGGGAGATGACACCCCAGATAGGGAGTTTGGGATCTGGGAACGCCCTGCAATCCCATCCCAAATGAAAGTCCATTGCGGGGAGTGGGACTTACAGCACCTGGGTTCAGCAGGTCAGCAAAACACAGCCAGAGGACTCGCTCAGTCTCAGAGCGGTCATCCAGAGACAAGACAGAGCTAGCAACTTTGTACCTAACATGTTTCACACATTGTAGTACGTTCCAAAAGGAGAATGAATTACACACATGATGTATGACACGCTCCGACACATTGATGTCTTTTCGGTGTGGATGAACTGGCAAACAGCTTCTTGGTAAAACGTGACAGGCGAACAGAATGTCCCCTCAGAAGCCAGACTTTCAGATCTGTGTGGTGACCATTATGATGTAATCCCTACTATTTGTGACATAATGCACAGGTTGGATTATGATGTAGTCAACACTGTTTGTGACATACTGCACGATTTGAGGTGAAAACCTTGCAGGTGCTGCCCCAAGTCAACTCATCATACATAACTATTAAACTTAGCAATATTAAAAGAGCCATATTCATTTCATTGCTAGACTAAAAATAAAAAAAAACAGACACTGAAAAAGATGAAACATTTGTCATTGACGTTATTAAGTTTCCTTTAGTATGTCTAAATGTTGTTTCAGTTCATACTCACAGGCTATGAATGGGGACTCTTGGCAAAGCACAACTAGACTTCATTAGCAATGCAGTTAAATTGAATTTGAATTGCTCTCCTGTGGTCTATGGCAATTTCCTGTACTGCCAGTGTCAAAGTAATATTTCTCAAATGATCAATGTTTCTGACTTTGGTTCAGATGCTAATATGTTATTAAGTGTTCTGAATTTGTTGACACGCAAGACAACCAATCAAAAAGACATACTTCTCATTCTCAGGGAATGAAAGCTGAAACAGTGACAGGTGATCATATCACACGAGTTACTGCGTGTTTCATGAATACAGGGCGAATTGTGTGAATACAATTAGATGCAGGCAACACCTGCTTTTGGAGCGACGCCCTTCAAGAATTAATGAGATTCTCCTGATGGGCCAAAAAAAAAAAAAAAGACTACCAGATTGATAAAGACAGGGGGCCAATGAAAGGGTGGGAAACTGGCATGAAATTTAAAAACGTCGAAGCAGGCAAAACTTTAGACGCCCGTGTCAGGCCCTTTAGCAGCATCGTGTACTGTGCCCTCTAGTAGTGCTTTTCCACATTCCCCCTCTAACCTCACGAGCCACGAGAGGAAGCAGCATCACCTAAAGCAGAGGCAGGCCGCTTATTTAAGTGACAGGTCCGATGATTGCCCGGGGTGCGTTTGGTTTTATATTCATTAACATCAACACTGTGGGGCTAGGAGCCCTGTGCACAGGCTTTGATCAGAGAAAGCAAGCCTGATCATGTCAACACTAGAAATACATTTGTTTCAAATCAGGATTTTTCTTCTAAGGTTTCAAGATTTATACTTAACCTTCCTACCTATATATATATATATATAGCGGGGCGACAGCATGATTATAGAGTATTTATTTAAGGGAATGGGAGGATGGGTGTAGCCCTATGAGGTGAGATCTCTCACAGCAGGCCTGGGTAATGGGAACCATCGACCCCTGGGTGGAGCAAAGAAACTTCACTACAGAAAGAGAGAGAGAGAGAAGTCCAAGCTTTTAAAAGACTGGCGTACACCAATGAGCACAGAAGAGTGTCTGTCACCTCGCCTCTAGAATAGCAGCAAGTCTTTAATTCATTCAGATCAATCCCGGTGGCGTGCAGGATTGAAGATTCCAGTGCAATCTGATTGGGTGAAATCGTTCCACGTCGCATCCTTGTAAAGTGCTCTGCTTGTTTGGCTGAACAGTCTGGTCTGCGCTGCGTTTCAACCCCCTGTTCCTGTTTATGCAGTGCGTGTCCGAGTCTGTGTGTCTCACAAAATCTCAGCTGACGTCTTTTAGGAAAGTTTCTCGTGATGTATTTCACATTTGACCAGGCTTTTCACTTTCCTCTCATCAGAAGCCAATGCTCTGCATGCATTTTTCCCCCTCTCACAGTGCTAATGTGATGCAGTACTGCAAGTCGTTACTATTCTTTTTCATTTATACTAAAAATAAAATAAAAAAAACAAAACCTAATAAACAATCTCATACGTCCGCTTTCCTACACCTGTATTGCGCAACAATTCAAGCTTAATGAAAAGGTGCAGATGTGATCCAACTGTTTGCCTTCGAGGGAATCTCACTTCTGTGAAAGCCGTGGAAGGAGAGCTGTCTGGGGAGCAGGGGTGATGTTTAATAACAGAGGGCTCATTCAGGGATTCATTAGATCACAATAGTGTTTCCAATAACCAAACTTCCCTCACGTTTATATTTAGCTGGGACTCTTCATCAGCAGAATTTTAAAATACTCTTTAATTAAAGTGTCCACAGTAGTTCTTTTTATATTTTTAAAGAGAGTAATATTCGAAGGATTGTAGATTTGTAATCCCACCCCGCAGCTCTGTTTAAGATGCGTTGTCACGCCATGTTGGTTACTTAGTAATGTCACTCTCGCTGTGTTGCAGATGCCCCTGTTTGTAACAGTGTCACATAACACTCCTTGAGTTAATGACGTAAACAATCATATTCATTAATGGTTCCAGAAACATTTTTCATATGGGTTACTATACTAAATTAGAAGTATGCAGAATGATAGAAATGAGGGGTAAAAATAGCAACACACATAGTTAGAACATGTAGTTAAACGCGGTCACAGATTGGAAAGGGAAGGTGCAGTGGCTGTTGAAAAAAACAATTGGTATAGTTTTAAAACTATTGAATTTGTGTCCTGGTTCTGTGCTTTGGTGATCCCGACCCAGTAAGAGCTGCCCCATTACCCTTTTTCCAGTCAAAGGTCAAGGCGCAGACAGACCCCTGTAGCATTCAGAATGAAAGCTGTTCAATGACATCATCCCCCAGTTACTCTGTGTTGAGTAACAGTGGTAACGTCCACCTGTACTGACTGCTGCAATCCTCTGGACAGTAATATAGTATTTACGGGATCATGAGGGGCAAAAGCATTTGCTTCACTTCATGGGCAAACATTGGGCACCAGAAGAAGGGGACTATTATAATGATCTAAGCCAGGGGTCTCCAATTGGACCAATTTAAGTGCTTTATTAGAAGCTTAATTAGTCCAATTCATTAATTTAGTATACAGTTAGAACAAAAACCAGGAGGGACACCAGCCCTCCAGGACCAGGGTTGGAGACCCCCTGCTCTTAGTACCGCCACCCTATAATCTGTAGGTGTTCTAGAAGTGTTTCTCACTGTCTTGTAAAGTTTACTGCAGTGTACGATTTGGAATGCACTAAAATTCCGGAACACCTTTCATGGAAATCCTGCAATAAAAACTTTCCAGCAAGGAGTTTACAGAGGCGACGGCCAACCTACAGTATTTGAGGCTAAGTTGTTTTACAGATCTACAGTAAGTACACAGAGTCACCACTGCGCTATGCATAGTCCTTCTAAACCAGATTGGGGTAACTCATATTACAGGGTTTTAGCAACAACAAAGGGAACTAGCATGTTAAACAGGTTTCTGATATATTCCGAGGAAATGATGTATCCCAAGGCCAGCGTTGGACTACATTCCAGTCATTTTCTATAATAGAGTCTTATAAATGTCACCAGTTAAACCATGAGGCATTTCTTGATGTTTTTACACCTAGCACTCATTCGCATGCATTAGAAAACAATACAATTACAGGTTATTATTGCCATGGTACTGCATACTTAACTTAAGGGAGGTTGCATTCCATTTAGTAAATACTGATTGAGTTTACAAGCTTGTTGAGTTTTCTGTCTCCTTTAATCTGTCGGTATTAATCACAAAACGATTTACTATCTGACATGCTATTCCTTTTAGACAGTATTATTATTATTATTATTATTATTATTATTATTATTATTATTATTATTATTAATAATAATAATAATAATAATAATAATAATAATAATAGTTTCTATTAGTCTATTCTTTTAATGTTCTGTTGCTGTACAGAAGAATTGTAGAGGTGCACTCCTGTGTTAAAAATAACACAGTGTTGTGCTCAGTGGGCTGTGTTTTCAAAGCCCACTGTCTTTAAAGTCTTTAATTAACTCCTATTTTAGAAAGAGGTAAAAAAAAACACCTGCTCATTTTACAAAACGTGAATCAATTATTCTACCTTTTTAAGTACCTGAAATACCCTTTTCTTTTTTCATATATATATATATATATATATATATATATATATATATATATATATATATATATATATATATATATATATATCATTTAAAATCATGTAATCAAAGAAACGAGAAAATGATATCGCAAAAGTCTATCGGAAGCCGTAATAGTAGTACAGTATTTCAAGTTAGATTTCAAAATGTTACATTTTAAGTTTTGTCAGTTTTTCGTTTAGTATATGGAAAACTACAAAGCAGTATGTAACTCATTATCTTAACGTAACATTATTCAGCAGGTTTCATTCGACTTTACGAAGCAAAACTAGTTCATTCTATAGGGCGATGCAAAACCTTTGGCCGCATCTGTACATAATGACAAGCTAGAGGCGCATTTCATCAATATGTTCCAGTTAAAAGGATGTGCATTTTTCATTGTTGGTACTTTTTCTTTTTAGTCAGCAGGTATGCAAGGTGTGGTAATTCTCCACGTTGCATTTGAAATATCATGCATTCCCCCGTCCAGCTGACGATGAGATGCCTCTGAAGCGGTGTGATTAAACTCATTATAACAATAAACAATAGCCTGTAGCTTCTTAAAATAACCACGAAAAGCATAATAACAAATATAAAAAGCTGTCCGCTCTGCATTGACACCCTCGTGGAGCCCGGTGTGTTCCAGGGAGAGGCCCTTTTCAAAAATGTAAATCGATTTAAATGTTTTTAAACAAACAAGAATACAGCTGGAACTGAAGACAGTCTTGCAACAGCTACACTTCTTACCAGTTTGGTCTTAATTATGTTTGCGGCAGCCATCAATACAGGGCACTGTGTGTGTTTACCATTGACTATAAAGGTGCTACATTGCTGACCACACGACCTTTTTACTCATTTCACTGGCGCGGCTTTCCATTGCCTCCAATTCACTGTTTAACACCAGTACAAATGAAAATGAGAAGTCCCCTTTATTTTAAGGTGATTTTTTATTTTATTTTATTATTATTTTTATTAACTGTTTTACAAACACGTTAACACATGGTGTTCATGTTTTGTTAGTGGTTGGTTGATACAACCTGTTTTTAGAAACTAAAAATGTTCAGCAAACATCAGATTCCTACTGTGGGATTATTGATTCGAAGTCATTGGAATGGGGTTGAATTTCTTTAAACGCACTTATAAAGATGTTACTGTGGTGATGTTTAGCAAACAAGAGCAGATTTTCATATTGTGATAACGTTTTTACAAGTTAATAAATATATTAACTTACTATTAACCATGAAAGTGCCCCTTATTACAAAGCTCATGAAGCTACAGCTCTGGACAAAAAATAAAAAAATGTGATATTGCAAAATTAAACATGAAATATTAAATACTGTACTACTCCCGTAGACTTTTGTTTCTTTGATTACGTGATGTTAAATATAATATCTATATTATGTTCAGATAGTTTTTTTTAATTTTTATTACATCTTAATCCTAAAATTCTAGGCGATGCTAAACTTTTGACCATAGCTGTACAGCTCCAAAATCTGGGTTGGCATTTACAGTACTTAAAAGGCAGAGGACTTTAGAGATCTGAACTTGCACAGGTTTCACACAGGCAGTACAGTACAGGTTTCCCTGCCTCGTACTAACCCTGTTTATCAGACTCCAACCCTGACACCCTTAATCCTTTCAAGTATAATTCAAAGAAAGTAAATTCCAGTGAAATTAAAAAAATAAAAGAAATTAATATTTTTGATAATTTGTGAAAGTGAACATCACAAAGTCTCAAAGAAAAGGAGGTTGCAGAGAAAATTACAGGTTTTCTCTGAAGATATAAAAACTCCAAGCTTGCCTCAGGCCTGTGCTGTCACCTCCTGTAAGATTAGAGAAGCCAGGTAAACTCTGACTCCCAGCCATCACGGCTCATGACAGCGGCAGTTATTTATGAAATGACAACAGAATCCAACTGTCAATCAGTCCCTAATTAAAAACCGACATTGTCACGCTACATGGTGGCCTGCCTCTTTCAAAACCTCCTCCTCCCAGTGGGTGATTTATACTGTTTGGGTAGGACTCTGCTGTTAAGCAACATCGTTCAGGTGTATAAGCTTGTACAGTCTCAGCACAGTAGCGTTGCACTGGAGCAGGAGCTTAGGAAAAGCTGGCCAATACTTCTGACTTACAAAACCAAGCTTGTTTTACAATGAATAGGTTCAAGTCAAGTCAACTCGGTCAATGTTATTGGCTGGCATGAACTGAAATGTTTGTCTGCTTGGCTTACACTAGTAGGGGATTGAATTTGAATAAAAACCACGAGGAAGAAAACTGATGGGTTTTATTATTATTATTATTATTTATTTATTAGCAGATGCCCTTATCCAGGGTGACTTACAATTGTTACAAGATATCACATTATTATTATTATTATTATTATTATTATTATTATTATTATTATTATTATTATTATTATTATTATTATTATTTATTTTATTTTTTTTACATACAATTCCCCATTTATACAGTTGGGTTTTTACTGGAGCAATCTAGGTAAAGTACCTTGCTCAAGGGTACAGCAGCAGTGTCCCTAACCAGGGATTGAACCCACAACTCTCTGGTCAAGAGTCCAGAGCTCTGTTATAGTTTTTGTTATTGGATACTTTTAAAAAGGTGTTCTATGTATAGCAATGCCCTGACTCAAGTTTAGTGTTGGGGTTAGTTACTTTGCTGAACCCAATCTTTCATCTAGCTCCTCAGTTGTTGCCACTTTTTATTAGACGTGTCTCTTTCCTACCCTACCATTTCTGATGCTCAGCTACACTACCCCACTGTTTGAAACTTTCTTTACTGGCTGTTGATTCGTTACCAACCTCTCTGGGAGTATTCACACATCGAATAGCATCTGTTCTATAGAGAGTAATATTTCAATCACCCCGCTGGGGGACTGAAAATAAATGCTGCTACCTGACACTGATCTAAGGGTTAAGTCAAAGGTTTGGGTTCGAATTGTGATTGAAGGTTAGCAAGCGTAGGTATTCCTGGAGTATTTGACTGCAAGCTAATTGACAGCATGCAAAATAACTGCTGGATACCGTCGCTGCTAGGATGGTGCTTTACCCTGGGCAAGCACAAGAAAGTTAACACAAAGATCAAAACTCCTGTCTCTCTAAGCAATGGTACAAAAAAGCAACCGCCACTGTGCAGTTTGACAGGCATTTCTGAAACAGTTTTTCATCTGCATGTTTTTCTCTTAAAGCGAGCAGGGTTTAAAGCTGACAGGTAAAAGTATTTTCAAGAACACACAGGGGAGCATGGTGAAAGCATTGTAAATGCCTGGGGGGGGTTTGCAAAATTGCTTCTTTTATTGTGTACGTTTCCAAGGTAAACAAGACTGTATTTGCGATTTCCTGACCTGGGTGTAGTTAGAGATTGTAAAGGTAGAATTATCTGTTTAGAAGCAGGGACTGTGTGTAAAGAAGCATTTCTTTGAGGATAAAATACTGTCTTCCAATTTGCTGGTGTGGCAAACAGGTTTGTGAATCCCATAATTAACATGGGGGTTGATCTACGTGACCTTTCCCACCCAGGCAGCACTCAGCTCTGTGAGAGTGAAGGCCGGACCTCTGTACAGCTTGACAGGACAATTATATACAGCTACAGACCTGGCAATTAAAAGCCAGAACCCCACCCCAACTCAGGTGCTGAGGCATTCAGGAGGGGGAATAATACAAAGTGATACACTGGCGACAGCCAGCCAGGCATGGAATGTAGGCTAAACTGCATATGACACGTGCATGTACCGTGCATGCTTTACCATTCTTTTGACGAGCTCCAGTACTTTTTTGCTCTGTTCCTTACCTTACCTTACCTTTACCAGGCTCGTCACAGCTTTCCCATGACACTTCGTACTTTGCTTTGCTTTTACTCTAAAGTTAGGGTTTTATAAAGGTACAAACAGAGCTTTTTAAGACTATAAATGTATAAGCATTGATGTTTGTTTGTTTTTTAATTGCTCCACCTATTAACATAGAGGTTGATGCTGCTAGTCTCTAAGTCTTTGGATAAAACCGTCTGCTAAACGACTAAATAATAATAATAATAATAATAATAATAATAATAATAATAATAATAATAACAATAATCAGTTATTCTCAGATGCACCAGTGCAGGGCTATACTTTCTAAGCAAATCTAAGCTTGTGCTTTGTTCATTGGGTTGTGCTGTGCAGACACTAGATGGCAGTCTAGTGCAGCTTGCAACCTGTCAGCCACTTCCTATTTACTTGTATAGCGCTATACAGTGCTTTCTGTTCCATGGCTCATATATTTGCAAAGAATAACACATGCATGAGAAATCAATAGGAAAAGATAAAGATGATTGTGTGTGTGTGCTACATCCCCGGCGTTGTGGAAGGGTTAGAATTGCACAGTGTGATTCTTGAGCAGGCTGCAGTTGTAAGCGCTGATAGCCCGATTGTTGGTAATTTGACTAGGCAGCAGCGGCCTGTATTGCCTGGGTGCACCTCATCTCCCAGTGGCAGCATCTAGTCCCAGCAAGTCTGAAGCATCTCCCCTTGCATGTCAGCGCAGGATCATGAGGCTGCACAGCGTGGAACAGCCTGCCTCTGATTAACTGTGACAAGCATGCAGCTCCAGGCCAAATATGTAACCCTATCTGCAATGTAAAAAAACAAGCAATGGAATGCTGTAAGACCCTGTGACCCCTGCCCAACCTCAATGCACCCCCCTCTCGACCACCACCACCCCAACTGAAATCTACAGACCAGCTCGTCACTGGAGCTTTCCTTAAAAAAAAAAAAAAACAACTATTAACCATATATTATTCATTCGTGGGTGCTGTAGTGCTCTGCAATGCTTTCCACAAGGTCGAAAGGTCTGAGTGCTGCCTGGGAATGCCCTTGATCTGCTCCGTCTATCCCTGAATGAGCTGGGGGTGTGAGGCGTGTGTGCTGCTTTGCTTTGGGGATGACTCTAGCCTGCTCTGCAGCTCCAGCATGGCCCACGTGTTTGCTCCTGTGATCAGGATCAATCGCTCTCCACTGCTGGCCCTCCTGGCATGTCAAGGGACAGCAAGGTGCTCTGGAATGCACCCCAGAATGGCACTAAAATGTTTGTAATCACTCTTATAAGTCGCCCAAGGGGTGTTGATAGCTTGCACTAATTCTGTAGACTGGATTTCATGCAAATCTGCTGCACCTTAAAAATGAAAGCAAACTTGCATTTCCTGTATACTGCATGCCATGGCAATTCCCTAATTTAGGCACACCACTGCCCTCCGTATCCAGGGAGCTTGCTCTCAACTGCCTCTGGAATCCTGGCTTCTATTCGTCCCGGTTCATTGAGCTGCGGGCCTACAAGACTGTTTGTTTTAAAGCAGACCCCCCCTTTATACGGCGGCGTGTGGATCACGGCTTTGCACTCATCGATCGGCTTGTCTCACTGATCTCCTTCCAGGGAGGGGCGGGCAAGCATATGTGGGAACAAGCACACCACAATGGCTCCTGCTGGGGTGGGCAGGGCCACGTTAAACACTACAGACAGTTTAGCTGGGATCCTTTGATAGTGTCAGCTCTGAGGAGGGGGGATATGCAGGGGAAGTACACTTTTAGCATGTGGGGTTGCAGGGACCAAATACCCCACTTGGAATTTGGAACCTGTGCAAAAATTCAGACCTTTTAATTATTAAAAAGCATTTGCATATGTTCAGATCTAAGCAGTGACACTAAATGCAACCCTAACTACATGGGGGGCGAAAGAAGCCAGCCCCCCCCCCCCCTCCTAGCATGACCAGGAGAGGTAGGGGGAAGGTTGTTGCTCCAGGCAGCACCCCAGAATGGCATGGGTTTGTGGGCTGTGCTTTTTTACGTTCCTCGTAATTTAAAAATAATGATATGTTATTTGATTAATTAACTGTTATACATGCATCGGATTCAAGGAAATATTGAACGTTTTTTACTTACATTTCTGATTAAAAATGATCTCTTATTACGCTGTAATTACTATGCAATTTAAAATATATTTTTTATTTTGTAATTCAACATGTTACAGTGTAACGACAACATTTTGTGTAACTTACTTACTGTGTGTGATGTAATTATTGTGTAGTTAGAGCCCCTTAATGCACTGAAGCGTTTCCAGAAGTGCCATACAGTATCAAACGCTAAAGTGAAACACAGCCGTAAAATAGTATGTTTCTAGTGGTTATTTTAGCACAAGACCAATTAGCAGGTGTAACATTTGACAACCATTGACACGGCTAAAGCTAATTTTATCAGATGTCTATGTAAATTACATACAGTGAGTCTGTGCATTTCATAATAATGTAAGTAATCAATCATTCAGATACCATGATTGTTTTGAGATTGTTAAGGTTAAAGACATATTTCTTTCTTTTTAAAAATTTATTAGGGAAAATCCTAGCAACACAAATGATCATAAACAACATACATTTCAGCAAACTGTTGCTAGCAGATAGGTTGGCACTCATCCCGTAGAAGCTCAGGTACAGCATATTGCCATTTTAAGATGCCTCTTGCCACTAAGACATTTCAGTTCAACCCACGCTAATCTGATAATAAGATGGATAATAAAACTACAATAGTGCTAAAGGTCACCCAAGGGGTGTTGGCAGCTTTTAATTATATACTGTAAACCCTCCAGTTGCCATTCCTGCATATTTTAAAAATGCTAATGTATTGTATTGTATTGTATTGTATACAAATCTGCTACACCTTCAAAATGAAAGAGAAAAATGGGCAGTTTGACTGTAAATAATAATAATCTGCCTGCTCCCCTTGCCGTCACAATAAACAGTGCAGTGTTTTGTTCCTGTTGACAGAGGAACGGGTGCAGCATTAAACCCGCTGCTCCCATTGATTTCCTGCCTGCCGCTGTTTCAGAAGCAGCCTCCTGCCCAGCGTACTTGCTCTGCCACTCTGCTGCTTGCTCGCTCCCTGCTCTATTCCTGGCTCCTCTTTCCGCACGGTGACAGTGTATGGTGTTTCACTCGTTCAGGTAATTCGCCGCTTGTTACAACAGAGGCAGGCTGGAACGTTTCTGCTTCACTGCTGTCTCCTTGCAGTTGCAGCAAAAACTGTCGCTTTTATTTCCGGTCATTTTAGGAATCGCCTTCCCTTGTGGAATCCACAAACTGAACAGTGCATTTGTTCTGGCCGATTATTCTTTCTAAGTGCCGTGTTTTGCTTTTCACAGAAAATAAATATCACTGTACTGAAGTGTGCACAGGTAATTCACCTCATTGGACTTCTTCCTGCTGCTTGTGATGGCTCTCTATGTGAAATAAGGCTTTCGTGCCTGGCTGGGAAGGTGTAGGGTTTTAAGTAAACCACTTCAAAACCTCAAACTGTATATTGTGTTTGGTCTGCTGCATGACCAGTTTATGAGTCACTGGTGACATTTAAAGGACAAGGATTTCTCATTGTAAGATTAGGAATAAGTGTTGACTTGCAGCATGGTAAATTCAAGTCATTCAATTTCTGCAAAGCATAAAGATATTCAGCAATGCACATTCCTACTACGTGGCACCAGCGTGCTGAGTATATCTACATACAGAACTGTAGATACATTTTATTCTGTACTCAATTTGTTATTATTATCATAATCTGTGCAGTAACAATGTACTGCATAGTGCGACAGTGCCTTCTCAATGAAACTTCATTTCCTGCATTGACACACCTTGCAGCCCCTTGCTTGGCTGCCCAAGGGGGGTTTGCTGTGCGCAGGATGAAGTGGCCATGCATATTCCCACTTTGCGATCCTAGGAAACTCATTTCCTACAATTAGTGAGGTATGGTTAAGCACTGATTTCACTGCATTGCATATTCATTTATCCAGCAAGATTGTTCATGCACAGCCTTGCTAGAAATCCGGCTAACCCCAATTTCAATCCTTTTCATAGTCAGTGGTCCGAAACTAATATTGCTTCAATAACATTTTTTGTCAAAACTATAATATATTATTGGACAGGTCCAGATCTAGATCCAATCCTGTCCTGGACCATTGTAGATATACCTGCAGTGAAGTCACTTTCTCCCTTTACCCCTCCTTCCAGTAACAGATCATTGCTTTCAATTCTCCCTCCTAATCCTGGAAATGCATTGACTTTGTTCACAAGTAATACTGTCTTGCTGTTAATGGAATCTGTAGCTAACTGTCTTTTGCGCACTTTGTAATTGTGTGCAAGGTAATTTTGTGGTGTTTTTTTTATCAATTAAAGTGACATGACCTTTTTATATTATGAATAGCTATGAGAGTTAATTGTGTAATTGCCCTGTTTAGGACAGAAATGTTGTTGTAGCTAATCCACAGCATTCTCTGCTAGTGGTTCATTGTACCATTTACATACCTTCTCCACATGCTTCCTTTGACTACATGTGTCACTGAAGTACAGAACTGTGAGTAACTTGCAGTGCTTGGGCTGTATTATTATTATTATTATTATTATTATTATTATTATTATTATTATTATTATTATTATTATTAACTTACTGAAACTAAGGGGACGGTTCAATTAATGTTTAGCTTGACAAGTAATTTGAAACATTGTGGCCAGGACAGGCTTCCTTCCTAGGTTTGTTCTCCAGTGGTGTGTGCCAAGGTAGAGTGGTAGAGGGGGGTGGGGTGGGGCAGGAGGGCAGTCCGCACTCACACAAGCTCCCGGGCTGAGGCCGTCGTCCCAAGCAAGACTCACAGAGATCTCTCTCAAGAGCATGGAAGCAATTAGAGAGGAACAAAGCGATGGAATTAAACTGAAGAGGAAATGTCGAAAACGCGAGTTTGGTAAATGACCTCATAAACACCCCCCTCCCCCCCCCATCCCATTCCTTCTTCACTTGGCCGCCTGCTCGTTTCATCTGGGACTCATATGTGCACCCAACCCCCCCCCCCCCCCCCCCACAAAAACCCATAACTATTTCCTTTTTCAATTTCCAGGGGGAAGTAGTTAAATGGATCTGGAACAAAACAACAAAAAAAAAAACAACCTCTTCTCAGCTTTGACATTCTTCTGAGTCCTACTCCTAATGGGTGAGAGCTGGCCATGTCGACAGATGGCATTGCAGGCTTTTAATAGAAAGAAAATCATTTAAAAAAAAACCTTTCTTCTTCTTTATCGGTCTGGGCGCAGAGGTAGATAAACTATATTCATTACAATTAAGCTATTCCTGAAATATTTATAACATTTAAAACTTAATTGTTTTAGTCAATGTAGTCAAGTTAGTTATATATTTGAGTAAATCAATGTATTCTAAATATGTTCTAAACATATGGTTGGAATCAAACGTGATGTAACAACAGAATATGAATATAGAGGTATAAAATGCAGTTTTCTGTGTGTGCTTTCTTTCTTTAGTTATTGTTATTTATTATTTGGAAAACTTGACTGGAAAACTCAAAACTTTCTTCATAATGTAACATGCCTCTTCCAGCCTCATGCGTTGAACACATCAAGGCAACAGGAATTCAAATAACAAGCTGTTACATTCAAAGTTACATTCAACTTTGTTCCACCCTAAACATACACCAATCATTATGAAAATACTCTGCTCTGAATCTAAACGTGCATTCTGTACAGTCCTGATGTTCTTTTCTTTTTCCAGTTACTTCATGACTTAAATGTATTTGTGCTCATCAGTCATTTAAAAAATAAAAGCCTCTTCTCCAAACTCTCACCATAGACTCCCGGCCAGTAGATTCGGTTTAACCTGTAGGTTTGCTGGGGGGTTGACAAGGCTGCAGGCTGATACAGATTCGATGCAGCTCTGTATTGAACCAGGCTGGATGTAAGATGGGCTGATTGCTAGAGCAATCAGAGCTGCAGAAGTATTACAAGAGCATTGTAATTTGCAGAAGAGTTTGTTATACATGGCATGCTTCCCTGCAGAACCACAGGGTCCATGCGGGAGGGAGGGGAGGGGGGGCGGGGGGGGGCAAGGCTTGCTCATCTCAAGGACTTCAGCAGCAAACATTCCCAGTCGTTTCTGTTTTTCGCCCTCAAACCTCCCTGGCAGTGCCGGAGTGGATTCTCGGCTCTGTCTCCTCCCTCTGGCCCCTCTTTCTCCCCCCAGCCCCTCTCCTCCTTTTTGGTGGCTGGCTATCTGGATGGGATGGAGGGGCGTGAGGAGGATAAAAATAGCAGGTCTTCACTCTAACCCGCAGTGACATGTGTCAGAGTGTCTCATGGACAGACCTGTGACGGGTGTCCTGATCAGTTACATTACCCAGCCCGGCACTTTTTACAAGTCACGAACTGATTCCTGCCAGGAAGGTGGCTGAGGACTCTTCTCCTGAGGCACAACGCCTGCACAGCTCCCTTTAAAACCAAACGACAACGGAGACAACAGCAGGACCGCGTTTATAATATCACTTTGAGTCATATATTAAAAAAAAATTAAATACTATTCATACCACTACCGCTGCTACTGCTACTTACAATAACAATATCATTTATTATTATTATTATTATTATTATTATTATTATTATTATTATTATTATTATTATTATTATTAATATTAATATTATTATTAATAATAATAATAATAATAATAATAATAATAATAATAATAATAATAATAATAATGCAATATTTACTGATGAGATAATATTGAATTATTTTGATTATTATATTTATATTGCATCAAAACCATTTCAATTACAGTGCAGACTCCCAGTTTTTCATTCGGCTCCAGCTGTCTGTTTACCTGCTAGAGAGGGACACCACAAGCCGTCTCGGGGAGGAAGTTAGGCTGTGATTGACAGGTGTTAGAAAGGGCCAGGGCCCTTGGATCCGCCTCATCACAATACCTGTCAACGCATCCTGTCAACAGCTCGGCCCGCCACTTTTCTTTTTAATTGATGGACTTTGTGCTTAATTCCTCTCCAGAGTCTCCCAACGCGGTTTCCCTGCATACCCCTGGGATGCACAGAGACGGATTTACAGTAAGAGGACATGGTTTGGACTAATAGTAACATAAAGTAGTGGAGAAGAGGAAATGACATTGTGTGACCAATTGTAAACTGCATTCAGGGGGGCGGGGGGGGGGGGGTGCGGAACCCTGTCAAACAATTAAAGAGAATCAGCGGGGACAGAAATAAAACGAGAGGCGACTGTCCTCCTCCAGGCTGCCACAGGAATGGGAGCAGCAGAGCCTACTAGAAGTGGTGGGGTTCTGCCCTTTTATTCCCAGCCAGGATATCCAGTCTCTGCTGTTGTGGAAACTGAAAACATTCAACAACAAACCTGCCCCTAACTTCAAAACGAAACATGAAGGCACTAGCCAACAGGGGAATATCCTGGTGCTGTAAAATGATATTAGAAAAATCCAGCTGTGGTTTATTCTGTCAGCTTAACATGACCCCCCCATTCATCTCAAGCAGGGGTTAGTCTGTGAACAAAACGGTACCAGATCTGATAATTAAGGACGAGGGAAAACATTTTTGTTTGTAGACCTAATGTACTGACCTTGATTTGCAGCAGCGCCCATATATGCTTTAAGTTCTCATCTGCTTGGGGATCAGGGTTTTGTGCCTTATTTTTGGTGTCAGTAGCTGCATGCTGACCTTTGCCAAGCCATGGGTTAACACAATCTTCAAAGAATATCAGTGTCGGGCTACTACTAGCCTGATGAACAGGAGCGACCACACTGTTATTGTTAAGAATGATAGTTTTTTGGAGCGTTCTGCAGTTTGGTTATAACACTTTTGGCATTCAATTCATGGAGTAGGAAAGCATTTTTTTATTGTACATATTATGTATATAGAATTCTTTTTTGCAAGGTATGAGGTCACTAACTTCTGAAACCTGTAATGACAAACGGTGTATTATAGAAGCTAATAATAATACCAAGCCATGTGTTGTATTTACTATATCTTTAGTTGGACAAAAGTCTGACCTAGGAAAAAGTTTTGCTCTGGGCCGACGATGTGAAAAGTGTGTGTAGTTACAAGGGCATCACAGTAAGCAACGTGCAGAACGCAGGGCTCACAAAGGAGGCATGCAGAGCGCCAATTTGTAGTCTCTGCCAGTCCGGGCTGGCATCTGTTGAACATGCAGCAGCGAGGAGCCTGTGTGTGGATCACGACCTGCAATCTGCCGCTCTCTCCCCGTGAAACGGGCAGGGGAGAATGGGAGGGAGCCACATTACTGATCTCTCTTCTGATTCAGTGACACAGACACAATCCCATCCAAGATGCCTGACCCACCCCCCTCCCCTTCTCTGTGTCTCTGTCCCCCTCTGCCTAGCGCTCGGGCTCCAGATCACAGGGGCTCCCTGTCGAGAGCACAGGAGGCACTCTGCAGAGAACAGGCTCCATTCATTTCCACAGGAGCTGGCTATTAGATCATGGCAATTAGACCATTTGCATCACACTGGGGCCTCAGCGGGACACCAAGTACTCATCAAGTGCTTCTCTCTCCAGCACAGCCCCTGCAAGCTAATGACGAATGCCACGGTCTTCTCATGGAGTCCCATTCAAGTGGCTTTCTTTTGACTCCTCTGTATGACCACGCAACCTCCAGCCTCGGCCCCACCTTTCACACTCCCTCCCAAACAAACCTTTTTCTCAAGTGAGAACTGAAGCGGGCCGTTTCAACTCCGCACTGGAACAAAGGGGTGTGTTTTCTTAGTGCTGGTTAACTTGCTTTACTCATTTAAAAGCAGGCCGCTGCCGCTCTTCTGAGGCCCGATGCAATTGAGGGCCAGACTGAATGAAATAATCCCTTCTTTATAGTCACTTCTATCCTTTTGTCTGCTTTCTTTTTCATGGTCTTTATTTGTGTTCCACCACACAGCCTTGTAAATGAGATGATGTTTTTTTTCCTGGTTAACAAGCAATACAAATAGACAGACAGAAGGGTGATGGTTATAGCTATAGATTGATAGACAGTTAGTTTTAAAAAGGATTAGCTAATGAAGGGACTGAATAAAAAAAACAGAAATCAGAACTGATATATTTTTACAAATAGAAAGAGAATTGCATATTGGATTTTGATGTAACTTGTTGTGCATGTCATTGACATTAGCAGAATATTATGAGGACAGCTGAATGTCACTCACATATTATTTTGTTTCACATATTTAATTTTTTGGGGGGAGAAGAGCATTGTTATAATCTACAAATTGGGATCATTCAGTATTGGGTTGGGGCTGAGTATTGAATTGAATTAAACGAAAATCCTAATCTGTACCGTGCACACAAATAAAATGAAATACTTTCACCAAAGCATAAAGATATTTCTCGTGTGATAATATTCACATTACTTTAAATCTAGTACATCTATTTACATAATGAATTATTAGGCCAATGATAAACAATAGACACTATGATTAACATTAAGCGATACCTAAATAAATGTTGAAAATATTATATTTAATATAGTAATATATAATATACCTATTGAGGTTATTTGACTCAAATATTGCATTATTTTAGTGATACTACACCTAATGCCTTACACGCTTACAGAGAGAAATAGACCAGAATGGAAAATCAGTTCTCTGAGGTTTCTAATACAGGTTTTTCCATATCCATCCAGAGTATACTGCTGGCTAGGCTTCAGTCAGCCCCAGATCAATGTGATAGTCAGTGATTCCTCTATAGCAGACACAAGCACTGACCACGCGATCACTATGCCTCTTCTGAGCTGAAAAATATGCAGGATTCAACAGAAACGAGATCACAAAAATGAATAAATAAAATACTCTTTGTATTTCAATAACATAATAAAACAGTTTCCTTTGTTGAAAACATATCCCTGTTGAGATTATTACAGTATTTCAATATGCTCTCTGCAAGTGGAAGACAATGTCTACAACGTCTCTGCATCAAGTCACTGTCATGAATGATCTATTACCCTTCCTCAAACAGAAATGTTGTATTCTGTCTTGTCCTTTTAAATTTGTTAGGAGCTTGTTCCTTTTTTGTAATGATATTTGCTTCTTAGCCTCGGTACAACAGCAATAGAGTTGCCTACTGTGTTTTGCACACTGCATTGTTGTTGCCAGCACTGTCTGTATAAACCCTGGACACTTAAACGTTGCACTGATCTGTTCATTTGTTGCTGTAATTAATATTCGGGCCACACTCGAATGATCAACTGCACTTCTTTGCTTTACTGGGGGTCATAAATCAGTCAACCCCTGGTTGACCTTTGAACCCAAAGAAGGTAACATCCGTGGCCACTGATTTGAGACAACATTTTATTGAGTGTTACCCTGAGGCTAACGAAGCCTGGCTTCTCACTCTTCAAGACCTATCTGTTAGTGCAGCAGTGTGGAGTAGTTGTTAGGGCTCTGGACTCTTGACCGGAGGGTCGTGGGTTCAATCCTAGGTGGGGGACACTGCTGCTGTACTCTTGAGCAAGGTACTTTACCTAGATTGCTCCCGTAAAAACCCAACTGTATAAATGGGTAATTGTATGTAAAAATAATGTGATATCTTGTAACAGTTGTAAGTTGCCCTGGATAAGGGTGTCTGCCAAGAAATAAATAATAATAATAGTTATCTCCGAATTCAAACAAGCTTCTCTCCAACCCAAAGCACAGTGTTTCCGTATTGTTAGTAAAACGATCTGCTTCATGGGCAGAGGCCGCAGGTATTTCAAGTTGACCAGCCAAGACAGACAGTGGAGTTTAAAAGGCCTACTACGTGTTTGTTAGTGCCCTGTTGCGGGGCAATTTTTTGTTTTAATATCATTACCATCCATACGCATTTAGTTAGTTATGAATACATTCTTAAAGTAGATTCAATGTTTTTATTTAGTTCAGTATCAGTGTTTGAAGTTTGCCATACATGAGTATAAGAAATAGCCTAACAAAATAACAACCCATTGGTAATTACAGTATACTAGCATTTTTATCATGCTGTTATAAGACTGGCCTTTTAGTTCAGGCACGCCATCATATCTGATATTGGGATGAAGTCTGAAGACGGGTATCTTAAAAATCAGATGCACTTGTTTTTAAAAACAATGTCTTCTAGTAGTGGATACAGAAAACTAGTTGAGAATAAATAGTACCCAGTATTAAAACTATCAAACCTTTTCTTTTCCCTGGTTTTGGAATGATTTATCATGGCAGATATTTTATACACTAAACTATCGCATGCCGCTCCAAAAAAAAAAAAAAAAGTGTTTTATTCATGACAAGTCCACCATAAAGCTTCCTATTAAAAGCAGACAGATAGCTTTCTCCCGGAGAATAAATTAGCAGACTTGTCCTTTAATATCTGTCAAGCAAGAGGCGTTGTTGACAACAGACTGATATACCTTTTCATCACCTACTTTGTTCCACTGTCAAATTCAGCCAGAGTGTTACCATGCTTAGTTAGAATAACAAGGTACAATTAATTAGGGTACTCATTTGCATCAAGGGACCCAGTGCGTGTTTCATATGTTAATTGCCATTGCTCATCAAACCCTTTAATTAATGCCAAGTTGTCTTTGCTTTCCCAAAGTATATCTAAACTCTCCCTAAATCTGTACCCCTCTATACTGTAACAGAGCCCCCGACTCTCCCTCAATCTGTACCTCTCTATACTGTAACAGAGCCCCCGACTCTCCCTCAATCTGTACCCCTCTATACTGTAACAGAGTCCCCGACTCTCCCTCAATCTGGACCCCTCTATACTGTAACAGAGCCCCTGACTCTAATCTGTACCCCTCTATACTGTAACAGAGCCCCTAACTCTCCCTCAATCTGTACCCCTCTATACTGTAACAGAGCCCCCGACTCTCCCTCAATCTGTACCCCTCTATACTGTAACAGAGCCCCTGACTCTAATCTGTACCCCTCTATACTGTAACAGAGCCCCTAAATCTCCCTCAATCTGTACCCCTCTATGATGTAACAGAGCCCCTGACTCTAATCTGTACCCCTCTATACTGTAACAGAGCCCCTAACTCTCCCTCAATCAGTACCCCTCTACACTGTAACAGAGCCCCTAACTCTCCCTCAATCAGTACTCCTCTATACTATAACAGAGCACCTAACTCTAATCTGTACCCCTCTATACTCTAACAGAGCCCCCGACTCTAATCTGTACCCCTCTATACTGTAACAGAGCCCCTGACTCTCCCTCAATCTGTACCCCTCTACACTGTAACAGAGCCCCTAACTCTCCCTCAATCAGTACTCCTCTATACTATAACAGAGCACCTAACTCTAATCTGTACCCCTCTATACTGTAACAGAGCCCCCGACTCTCCCTCAATCTGCACCCCTCTATACTGTAACAGAGCCCCTAACTCTCCCTCAATCAGTACTTCTCTACCTTTGAATCTATTGATGTGTATTATTTCATCCTCCTTAATATAGTCTTAATTCTGCAAATAACTTGGAATTTGAGTTAACATTAAAAGCCAGGTATGAAGAATGCAAAAGACAAATGTTAATCCTTAAAATAATAATAATAATAATAATAATAATAATAATAATAATAATAATAATAATAATAATAATAATAATAATGCATTTTCATTTTCTGGAAGTCATAAAAAATAAACTGTTAAAGCTTGAAGAAGAACAAAATTAGCATTTAAGCAAATTAGTTTAATTAACTGCTGACCTGTGAATGGAAAAACAATGTTATTTTAGTGTGTGAGAGCAGGGTTAATTAGTTACACTGTACTGTGGATTTGTGGAAAGGTCGAACACAGCCAGGGGCGTGCACACGGTCTCTGATCTTACTGCAAACGGGATGTCACAAAGAGACAAGCGCACTGCTGAGGGGTTTTTTCTTTCTTTTATTTTTGTGTTGTTCTTTTCGTCCTTCAATCAACAATTGTTCTGCTGCATTAATGATCAGAGTACGATTCTTTAACACACATTGCTGTTCCAGGCATTCTGCAGTACCTGGACTGCACAGATTTACTGTATCACTTTTAAAGGTCACCAGGTCACCAGAAACATGTTTCCATGGTTGTACAGTAGCTGGTTATCACAGGCTGCAGTGCCCAGGCCACATTTCCTTGGTAGTGTTTTCTAATATATTGCAAGTGAATGAATTCAATAAGGTTGGGTATGCAGGGAAAACTGTTGGCTTCAGAGTCTATAACAGTATCATGATCTTGTGCAGGGAAGTAATTTGGGCACCCCTCTCTGACCCACCCCCCCTACACACACATTTGACTAAAGATGCAATGCTACTATCATAACATCATAAAAACAGCCTCTCCCAAGTTATTGTGATAATCTGCATTTGTTGAAATTCAAAATTAACGATAGCAGCTGTGTGTACGTTGTGTTATAAAAAGCAAAAGAGAAATGCATGTTTTACTAATAGTCATCATCATGTGTTTATGATGTGTTTTGGGAATGTGTCAGTAAAAGTGCTCAGCTTATAAAACCTATCACGTCACAGCAACCAAGCAAATAGCAAAATAATAGCCAAGGCAGGCGTCAGCACCCGGGCAAGCACACAGGGCCCCGAGGCCAGAGGGGGGCCACACACATACAGAAATATGAGTAAATGTACGATTTCTGTGCCAGCTATCCTGCTCAAGCAGGCTTCAGGACTAGAAACGTTTTGTTTTCACTCAGCTAAACTGTATGCGTGCAGTGCAGTGAAACTTGTCACATCTCCCCCCTTTTTATTCCTCTTTTCCAGCTTTCCTCCTTTTCTCTTAGTCCCGCCTCTTCTCACTCCCTATTGGCTTTGTAAAGCCAAAAGCTATTGGCTGATCTCGACATCGCTCGCATGCATTTTGAAGTACTTTTATTACTAGTTGTATTGTTTTATAAAGAACACAAATACAACACAAAGACTTCCCGTTGAAATGTGTGTTTAATTGTAAAACACAGTTTCATTCTATGCATACAGCTCTGACCAAAAGTTTTGCATCGCATAGAATTTAAGGATTGCGACACAATACAAAAAAATAAATAAAAATAAATATATGAACATAATTTAGATCTTTTATTTAACATCATGTAATCAAATAAACTACAAAATGATATCGCAAAAGCCTACCGGAAGCCATAATGGTAGTACAGTATTTCATGTTAGATTTGGAAATGTCACATATGGAAAACTACAAAGCGGTATGTAATCCATTATGTTAACGTAACATTATTCAGCAGGTTTCATTCGACTGTGTGAAGCAAAGTGTGTTAATTATATAGGGCGATGCAAAACCTTTGACCACATCTGTACATAATGACAGGTTTGAGGCATATTTCATCAGTATGTAACACTTGAAATGTATTTGCTTACGATTGTAAGTCGCCCTGGATAAGGGCGTCTGCTAAGAAATAAATAATAATAATGTTCCAGTTATTATTTTTTAAAAGGGTGTGTGTTTTTCACTGTTACTCGTGCTTTCTCTTTTCAGTCAGCAGGTATGCAAGGTGTGATAATTCTCCACGTTTCATTTGAAATATCATGCATTGCCCTGGCCAGCTGACGATGAGATTTCTCTGAAGCGGTGTGGTTAAACGCATTGCTGGCACAGGGTAATTATGAGGGTGCTTCATTGTGCAGGGATTACTTCTCCAGAAATAATGCCTTTTCGAACAAAAGCAGGAGTCAGGTGCCTGTCGAGGGAAGGCAGTCACACCTTGTACTTCATTTCACCGACCCTCGCCAGGCCAGTTTCTACAAGATTAGCTTTTCTCCATTACTTATTACCATTCAGGGCTGTAACTGTATTTGCATTCCAGCACAGACTTCAATGCAGTGCAAAGGAAGGGCTTGGGGGTCACACTGTGGTTCAAAGCCTGGCCATCTGTGTAATAATAATAATAATAATAATAATAATAATAATAATAATAATAATAATTATTATTATTATTATTATTATTATTATTATTATTATTATACATTTTGACAGCACTGTTGTTAATAGGGATATCCTGTATCCATGCTCTGCCTTTGAAAAGGCCAGTGTTGATTCTCTACTGTACAGTGCAAGCTGTCAGCATCCCATCACCTGATGGAAAGACATATCCAGCCTTGTAATGTGTGTTTTGCATTTGGATATCACTTCAACATGGGAAGGTTAACGAGGCAGAAGCAGTCACATGCGTTTGATCAGCAGCCAGTTAGGAGTGTAACAGACTGTCACTAGTCTACTGCAAAGCAATCCTTCCCTGAGAAATCCCTGCCTCAGAAGGACTTGCATTTTTATTTCAAGAAAATAAATGCCCCTGTTAAATGTGATTGAAATTGACAGCACTTGTGACTGAAGGCTTGCTTAGATTAGACACACAGAGAGCCATCCTGTCCTCTCCATACACATGTTTAGGGTTTTCTACGGTTTATTTGAAGAGAGATCTGACATGCAACTCCTGTGTGTGTGTGTGTGTTTGTGCGTGTGTGTGCGTATATATATAATCTGGAAACAGAATGCTATATTCAAAAATATATATCCTTATTGTCTTCATGTACATAAGTAAGTGCGTGTGAAAAATACATTCCTCTCTCTCTCTCTCTCTCTATATATATACAAGTCCCTACATCATGACACTCCCTGTTTGGCATCTTCTTTTAAAAACAAACCATACAATGAAGAGAACTCGGAAACAAAGAGGTTCAGATGTTTTTAAAAGAGCAACAAAATGGAAATACAAAGGAAACAGCCACTTGCTGATATAAACCTCACAAAGTCGTGTTTGCGTTCAGTTTGGAGAAACAAGAGATGGTCACCAGATACCTGAAAAAGACTTGGACAAACGCCTTTCAAATGTCATCTTGTCAGTACAAAGAGAAAAACGGGTTAGACTTTGAGCAATGTCTTTTATTTAAGTGTGTAGCCGCCTGCATTGTACTGTACCCTGTACGATGTGGTGCTGTATAACAAACAGCTGAGCCGTATTCTCACACTGCTGAGCAGAATGAGAATAATGGGGAAGGTTCACACATGGGCTCAGCCAATTCCGATGTGTGGTGTTGTGTTCTTTAGACTGTCCAGTTTAAGCATGTAGAGCCAGTGTCCCCACGAAGCTCAGGGTGGTGAGGAATCACTGACCGGAGATAATGACTTGTTTAGAGCCGTCTTCCTCTGTTTATTCCACATGGAATCAACCATCATTTGTTAGAGGAAGAACACAAACAAACTCTGTTCAAGTTATAACTCCTGTCTCCTGCTCCATCCCAAACAGTGTAATCAAATCAAACACGTCCAGCTAGTTTTCCATTCATAAACGCGAAACAGAAAGCTTCAAACGCAAATCAAATGTTTAATGTATAAATCTGTCATCTACCGGCCTCGGGTACAGCCGACCAACGTTTATTGTGAAAAGTGACCTTGCTATGTACTGTATTTGTGGGACTTGGAGTTCAGTGCAGTCTACACGCAGGTTTTTAATTTTTTTTTTTTTTTGCTCATTTCCATAACGGATATGCAAAGTCAGCCTAGTTCTCTTCTTTTTAAACCTGTATTTTTACTTTTCAGAAATTACCTGGTTGTGTAATACAGGGTAACTTATGAGTAATGTTTCCATAGCAACAGAGAAAGAATACAAATAGCTGGCCCAATGGGGTGTGGCTGACACACTTTGAGCAAAACCTGCTGACCTTTTCTAAAGTGCTGGCAAGGCTGTGAGCGAGAGTCAGAGCAGGTTAGCATTGGGGATGGAAACGAGGGTATCACTTAAAACAAAGGCTCAAATTCATAATGGATCCCACAGGAATAACACCTGGATATCTTCTGCACTTCCTCTGAGTTTTTAAGTAATTCATTTTGAATTCAGCCCTGTTAATTCATGTGTATTTTACTCATTCCATGTTCCTTTGTATGGATGTTGATCAAGGCGTGCATTCATGCTTGAATTAACACTTCCCACAATCCCTGGTGTTCAAGTAAGAGGGCAGGAATTCATCATGATTTATGCCTTATACATGTGATCAACAGCATTTGTTGCAAAAGACCATGTTGCAAAAAACTGAATTCAACATGAATTACTTCAGAACATGGAGGAACTGCTTTAGACGTTAAGTCGCAATTCATTAGGAATTTGCTGCCATTATTTTTAAGTGTTAACGAAACGAGACTCCCACTGCATAGCAGTTTGAGACAGTACAGGTTTTAATTATAACTTATTCACACCTGAGTTTAATTAGACAAACCCCAAGGGCTGCGAGAGCAGATGTGCCTAATTAATCCAGCAGCTGAGACGTAAATCACTCAAAACTGCTAAAAGTGTCACTACTTCAAATACATTCCCACGATTTCATAGTGAATTTCTATTGCACAGCTAGAGACAGACAGAAATGGAAACATGGGCAAATGTGCAGTTCTCAACCGTTGAAGTCATTCGATAACAATTCATATTTCCTGTAATTATCTATCAGAACATGCGACACTGTTATCGTAAAAGGAAGGCACTATAGGTGTGATATGAAGTAATCATTATACTGTATGTGTATATATACATATATATATATATATATATATATATATATATATATATATATATATATATAATATGACATGCTGTGTGCCTTCGTTTTAATCCCTGCCCCTATCTGTAATGCATCAAGGACGCGCTCTGTTTGAACCATGCTTTTATGTAGGATTGTTTGATTCAGTGCTGGTAAATACTGCAAATGAATAATGAGCTTTCCTATGGGTGGTTCCTGTGTTTATATATCACATGTGTGGGGTTACGTGAACCCTCATAAAAGATAATACCCCACTGTGTGTACTTGCCATTACGCATATGTGAATACATTATATATATATATATATATATATATATATATATATATATATATATATATATATATATATATATATATACAGTATGTGACACCAATGACATCATAAAGGAAAGATGTTTTGTCTAACAAAGATACTGGCCTAAGGAAAATGGAGTTGTTGTCTTTATATTTAAAGGGAAATCTGTACATGAAAACATTCAAACTTGAATCTAGTAAGTGTGCAGCCTCTCTGTAAGCAGTCCTCTATCCAGCAAGCTTCCTTCTTCTTCATTATGATTTGTTTGCAGTAAACATTTGTAGACATTTCCAGTTAGCTTCTGCCTGCACTGCTTTCAGATATTAAACCAGCACCATCGCTCTCTCTTGGGTTGGGTAGCTGAGATCGGGTGCCGCCTCCACTCTCGGTGCTCTTTGAACTTAAAGCTGGCAGTAAATTCCTTCATCTTTTATACTCTTCCCCTTCTCAATTAGCAGGTTAACGAGATTCAGCAAGCAGGTTAATGAGGTCCTGCCTGGCGACGGGCGTGACAGGGACACCCTGCCGAGGGGTCCTACTGGTCTGGGGTCCTAATAAGAACCCTAATCCAACCCCCACCCCCCCAATCCCGAGGTCCGGCACTTCTGCCCGCCTGGCGACAGGACCTTCTGGAGAGGGAGAGGGAGGGAGCTCTCATTAAGGCAGGATGTGCCACGATGCTGTAAAAAGGTTTTTTTTATGAAGCTCAGTATGCCATGAGATCACTTGCAGATGTACAAAGGGATGGCTCCTGACTGAGCAAGCTAAAGTGGCCTTAAATCCCATTTAGATTAGGAGACCAGAGTAATAGAGAGCACTACTGTGGTTCAATGCTGTGTCTGTCACCCCCTGGAGATTTCACTTCAAAGCTCCAGCTTGGCTTTAATTCATGATCTTTCTACCGTACGTGCACGTGTAAGTGCGTGTATAAAGTATATACATAATCACACAAAGTAATGCCAAGCTCTTTGCATAGGCAAAACAAATTGCCCTTGGTGTTCTCAAAAGCTCTTAATGTTTGTATTTCCATTTTGTTTATTTATTTTCTATATATATATATATATATATATATATATATATATATATATATATATATATATATATATATTATAGTGCACTACAGTTATCATTTTTATTGGCTTTCATTATCAGAGCATCTTTGAGTGAAGGTTGTATAGATGTTTTTTTTCCTTAGAAAAGCATGAAACAACTAGCATTTGCACGTTGTATGCAGTTTCGATCACTTATGCCTTTTTCTGTGTTCCCAGAAATACATCACCGAATCTAATCTTGTATTTCACATATCGGAATAAACAAAATGTAAATGCAAACATTAAGAGCTTTTGAGAACAGCAATGCTGAGGGCAATTTGTTTTGCCTATGCAAAGAGCCAGGCCTCACTTTGTCTGGATTATGTGTGTTCTGTATGTGTATTGTTGTTTCAGCTTAGATGGCAACAATTGCTTCTTGGCCGTTGTGGGGAAGCATATTGGTGTTGTGCAGTATGTACAGCATGGTGCTCGTCAGTCTGTGCTACACTAAAATGCTTCCCCATATTCACAAACGATCTTTGCTGTAATAGTAAGCATGATGATAATGACCAAAACATAAACAGCAACAGAGGATTCTACAGCACACTCTCCAATATGTTGAACAAGTAAATCTATATTGAGAAACTGTAGCCTTAAGCCTCAACCATATACTTGCCCTTTTTATATAATCTTGGCCAATTGAAGCAGCTCCAGCTCAATGATGCAGGCTGCAGTGTAGATGTCCCTTAGGCACTTGACATACTGTGTCAGAAGTTACGACACACACACAAAAAGAAGTTTCCTTTTACACAGTGTGGATGTGCACCATGCCAGGACCAGACTAGACGAAGTGTAATAAAGGCGTCATGCTTTCTGATGGTTCGGTGAAAAGCAAAGGCACAGAGCATACAAAGAATGGTGATTCCCCCAACAAATGATATTTCTAGCAGTAAAATACACACGCTATTCAATTTAGAAAAGTAAGGAAGTCTGCTTAATCCTGGGGTTTGGTACATTCATTCTGAAATGATGGGCACACAGGCTTGGTGTCCCCAACACATGTCCTGGGTTGAATGGTGTTTGATGTTTTTCATGACAATGATGATAATATTACTAGCAGTAGTAGTATTAACATCTCATATTAACACTGTACAGTTAGTGGAAAGACTTCGAGTTGAATTTTATATGAACTAAATCAAATAAAAATGCATTTATAAAAGGGCTTTGAATAAAGAGCAGAGTAAACGCTATGACAAGATGGCAGATAGTCTTTCTTCATGCAGAGCTGCTGTATTCAATAACCAGTGCTGTCTGGCTCAATTGAGACAAACCCCCCTGAAGAGATTTCCTCAAGACAGCTCACAGGATCTGAGGGGCTCCATCGTGTTTCCAGTAGGGGTCTGGCCTCTGGTCACCTTTACAGCAGGGGTAGACATGAAGCCCAGGGAGGTTAAGTGACTTACGCCCCACAGGTCACACAGTCAGCAGCTGACTTTGCATTCATACCCAGCAAGGATCTCCTTGTTCCCAGTCCTCAGCTCTAACAACTACACTAGACAACACAGCCTCCTTGTGTTGGGACCCCCATCCATCACACACACAGGGGTCCCAGTACCGGAGTGCTGTCAAGACATCTTATTGGTGGGGGAGGCTGGCTTGGACCCCCACTCCCACAGGACTCTTGAGAGCCTGAGGGCTGTCGGTAGGGAAATAACTGGGGTAAAATAATCAGAATTAGGGCTAATAATAATTTAGAATAATAAAGAACGCTCATTAAGGGGCATGCACAGATTCTGGTGAACAGTCACATTCCTACCGCGGGCTGCCTAATTGAACGCTGCGCTGTAATTTGTCCTGCAGGGGGGAGGGACCTTGTAATTAGTTAATTATTCCTTACAGGAGCCGCTCGGCCCAGCAGTACGGAGCTGGGGGAGGGTAAACAGGCTCCTTCTTTGTGTGACGTTCCATCCTCTAAAAGGGCTGTTGTTGAGGCTGACCAAAGAGTATCACAAAGTATCCAGGAATGCTTAGCTTCCAGCCCCCCGGGATCGAGAATCCAAAATGCTTAAAATCAGGAGAAAGGATCTGGATCTGGTTGACAACACAGAAGCAGAAAGAAAAAGGTGTGTTATTAATGAGGGCAGGGTTTTAAGTGATTAGACACTAGAGCAGCTGAGCTGATAAAAGCTTAACACATCAAAAACCACAAGTACTTGTACCACCTACATTAGAGCTTGTCAGAAACATATACTTCCATACTGTATGCTTTACTCCTACAGAACAGAGGGGAATCAAAGCAGCCAGTGGGAAACTGACGCTTATTGATTGTTTTTTAAATGCACAGTAGAATCATTTGTGCAGTATTCCTGCACCAGGAAGATGGAAAGAGAGAGAGAAAAACAGAGCTGCTTTCCAAACAAGGAAAGCTGTAGCCCTCCATCCCTTTCACGGACTGCTTTGAAGCCCGGATCACAAGACCGATTTGAGTTTCTCAGTTTTGCTCCTGGCTGAGTGGATGTTAGTCTGCATCCAACCCAGAGCTATGAGTGAAAGAGCTCAGTTTGCCAGACAGGATCACGTCTGTGAAGTCAGTGTCATTGCCCCTCGATTCCAGTCGCTCTTGAATTAATAAAATAAATATATCTTTGCAAAATAAAAATAATAAATGGTGGGAGTGAATAGTGTACGGTTTTCTACAGGCATAGACACAGTATATAAAAAAATATAGTATATCTCAAGTTAAGACCAGAGTTATCCAGTCTGACGTAAAGGTATCTACTGTGAATCCTGTTTCAATAAGCAGAATGTCTCCAGAATAGAAAGGTCTCAATGTAAGCAAAAGGGGAAGGCGGTTATACTCTTGCTCTGACAGCTTTGCATACCTTTATGAACCGAGCAGTGACTCATTTTCATCTTTCAGTAAAAACTAGTCAGCGTAGTAAGTTTTCTGTTAGAACTTGTTCTCACTGTTTGGTTGTGGTCTGTCTGTTTTGTAGTGTGGGAATCGGAACTTTCATACAGATTGACATCAAATTACAATTTGTGTTGCTTTTTATTTTGTGTGAAAAAAGCAACACAGAAGATTATGTTTAAGAACATGCAGGTGTGCCTGAGCTGTGACTTCCGGTTTTATTTTCCTTTCACAAAACAGAAATGGTGCCCTAATTTAATTGTAGTGTACATACCATGATACTGTAGATGTTGTGAGGGGATTGTCAACTTCAATATATCCAAGAATGGTAGTTTGGAAAGAGGAACAAAAAGAAGACACTAACCACATTATCAGATATTTAGCAAAACTAAGCACACACTTGCACATATGCAGAGCACCACTGAAAACTAACTTAATAGAGTGGAAGAAAAAAAGTCTAGAGTCAAAACACAACAAAACTCACGATGTCAAACAGCATAAAAACACTGAAGCTGTGTCTTAGTCGTCTGCCAGCTTTTTAATGAACTAAACTTAACTTACAGCGTGTTTCTATTTTTAGTGGTGTTGCTCTTTAAGAATTCACTGGTCATCGACGTGGCTCTTCTTAACCCACAAGTTTGGAGACGGTTCTGTGTTAATGCATGGCTGATTAGGAGTGTGTGTCTCTGTTCTGACGGACGATGTATTCAGCAGAGAAGAGGTCGGTGTGTCATTGGTGCTGCTCTGCTGTTTCAAGCCAGGGCAGTGCAGGGAGGTGACAGTGAGTGGCAGGATGTCATGACGCTACAGATGGGGCTGGTCAGGGAACAGCAGTTCAGTGTTGCCCTTGTCACATGGCCCGCACTTAATTGACCACCATATTGAAAAGCTCCCCTAAATGCCACAATCGTTATACTGGCAGACACTCGCTCTGTCAGGCGTCATTCAGGTAAGCTCAGTGCTGTTGACAGGGCTTTCCCAAGCTGTTTAGAAGCTGCCTTGATCATTTACAGGCAGGGCATTGACAGAACTGGGGACTGGGGCAACCATATTTTGATGTGTACACTGTGAATGTTTCTGCGTCATCGTCACCTGTCTGTGATTCCTTTAGTTTATTCCCCTGAATCAGGAATCCATTCTTTTCTGATATTGGCCTACCCTCCTTCCCTTTTTAAACCACTGGAGCTAGTTCACATTGTCATAAAACAAGTTCTTTATAACTGAGGATTGCAAATCCATTTCTACTACCTTTCATTAGCACTGTCACAATCGCCCGTGCCCTGGTAGTTATCACCAAGATCTTTCTGTTCTATTTTGCTGGTTTCTTTATTTTTTTGTGTGTAAATTCAAGATATGCAAATAAAAAACAAGTACAGCGGCCTACAGTTTAAACTGCCACTTCCTGGTAATCTCTGTGCTGGTAGCCATAGTAACTCCTACCTGAACTCTGTGTAGTTACACATTACCTTGCGAAGGGTCTTCAGCTTTGCTTGCATGTTAATTGTAGATCGTTCTTGTGTAGCGACCACCGTGCAGTTTGTGAAACTCCGGGGTGCTGATGTGTCTGAGAATTGATGAGTTCATTCTAATGCATGTAAATAAATAAAGAAATGAATGAATGAGAGAATGCATGCATACATAATCAATAAAAGAAAGAAATATGTTCAAAATGCTCATTACAGAAGGGCAGCAGCTGGAATTACATGTACTGTTTGATGCTGGATGGCTGTTGTGGTTACAAGTGCTAATCTGGTGCTTTTAACCGGTATTTAAAATGTTTTTTGTTTGCAGTACAACCAGGACTAAAACTGTGCATGCCAGTTTGCAAGCAGATATAATATAAGGGATTAAAAGCACAGGCACTCAGCTTATGGGTGAGTAGTGACCCATTGAAAGGATTAGTAATGCTTTTGGTATGGAATTGTGAAAGTATAAACTGTGCCAGTAAAAAGTTAGGTGTACATCTTGACCTTTATTTCTCAGTCGTTTAGCTCCAGTAGTTTATCCTGCAGTTTTGGCTTGTTTTGGTGAAGTGTAAGAGCGTGGTATTCTGCACTGTCCGGTCAGACCCAAACGAAAGCCTCTGGGCTCACTGGGTTTTCTAGTTCTAGAAAGTTTAATAATAGTAATAATAATAATAATAATGTTAATACTAATAGTGGATGGTGAACGTGTGCAGTAGTGTGTGTCCGTGTGTTTCCGATGTCTAAAAGAATGCGAATGGTGTCAGAAGGAATTTAGTTGTAGCCAGGCTGAGCCGGGGCCTGGCGTTCACATTTGATTAACGGCACAGTGCCAGCCGCCCCGAGCCGGCCTGCCCGCCTCAGCGCATCGCGCCGCGGCCGCACACCGAATGCCACATACTGTACGGATCAGCAGCCAGCTCCGGGCACTCGCTTCCAATGTACTTGCCCTGCTGCCATGTCAGGCCTGTCAAAACTGATTTGTCTCCCGTTCTCTTCCTCCCTCACTCTGCCATCCTCCCTCCCTCCCCCTCCTGTTTCTGAAGATGGCTGAGGGCAGGAGCACTGCCTTAGCTGCCTCTTTGCATTACTGGCTGTGGATTTTGTATTCCCGTCACCCCCTTGTAGCGTGCATGCTCCTCTTCAAAGACTGGTCCCTCATGCTGGGGTGGGGTTTCGAAGGGTATGGGAAGCACCAGAGGCCACCCCTTTGAACATGCATGCCTATCCCTAATCTCGTTGTGGGGATGATGTTGATACTGTAAACCCACTTTTGTTCCTGTCTCATTAATCTTGGCAAGTTTTGCTTTGCCTCTATAATAGCAGACTGAAATAAAAGCTACATGCGCAATGTTCTGGGCGCAACTCATTACAAGACGCTCCCTGTTTGTCCTTCATCACTAAAATGTGCATCTAATGTTGAGTTTCTTGAAAATGTATATAAGGACAAGAGGCCGGTCCTGGAAAGTGGAGGTGCCTGCGTTCCTAGCATTAACAGTGAGGTTCTCGGATTAAACTGAGCACTGAGTATTTGTACAGTTGTTTCATAGTTATCATGGCAAGAGTTAAAAGCAGCTAATAAAACACTACTAAATCCATACACTTCTTTTATTTGATTGCAGCATTGCATAAATGCCAACACCCTCAGTGAATGATGGAATTACAGCTGACTAAACTCACAAAAAGACAGGCAAGTATCAGCAGGTATCACTATATGTACATACAAACCTGAATTACCCAAGTCAGTGAATTGACTGAATATCAGTGGCTGCTAAAGACAAACTGCTCTTCCCCCATTTTAGGTGAAGAATCATTATAATGGCTTGACAGCTCCTCCCACAGCAAGCACACTGATATATAGAACAAAGTAGCTTTATTGAACCCTGGGTTGCATTTCCAACATGCTGTAAATTACAAGGCATGACTTCATTTAGCAAGGCTAAAAAAAAAAAAAAAAAATTAAAAAAACTTTTTTCATTTATTTAAGAGGAACGTTCCATTAAATTGGAATATTTGACTTAAATGAGGGGTATGTTCAACACAACTTGATAAGAAGAAGGAGAAAAACCAAGCCAGTGTCCTTCTCAAGCAACAATCATTAGGGATCTCAAGAGTAATGCGTGTTGCAGAAAGGCAGGAAAGTAACTGAACTTGGAAGAACAAGGAAGCCTTGTGGAGCAGCTCACACTGCTATTCCAATGCACTTCAAACCAAGCCTATGTTTCCAATGCAGTGCTGTTTGAAAGGCTTTCCTGCAGAGAGGTGCGCGGTGGCTGTTTTTGGATTTTGTTCCTTTTTTTATTGTTTGGGTGTGTTTGTGATGCAGATTACAAGATATTACTCAGAGGATCGCTGGATTGTTTTCATTACAGATGTCTCTTAAAGGGGCTGGTCTGCAAGATTTAACCCTCATTGTAACAACTTAGGTCAGCTGAGGGCAAGCCATTTCAAAGTACTTTGGCGAGCAGGGATGTGGATGAAAAGGCTTTTGCCTGCATAGCTTCACACAGCTAGATTAGGTGGAGCCAGCTAATTCACTGCTCAGTCTTCAACAGTACTGTATAATAACCAAACACTCCAGCTTAATATTTATACCATTCATGATTCCAAACATGTGGAATGGGGAAGCCAACAATAAAAAGTTCAACACTTTCAATTCCAATTTGAATTTAAGGTAAACAGCACCATATTTCTGCGTATCCCAAGCGACCACAAGAACAATCAATCAGTGGCATTATTGAATATATATTTTTTTTTTTTGGCTTTTTTTACATTAACAGGAAACAAACCCAGTATATACGAGCACAACTGTGTATTTATTTGTCTCTGATTTGCTCTTTTCTTTAGTCTTGACATCTGAATTGAGTGATACTAATCCACAAGTTGCCTCCAATAACAGTGCTATCCTGGCTGGTTAGGCAGGTCTAGACAGTATTGTATGGGATTGCACTAATAGTTTCTCTGGCAGTACTCCAGAGATGCAAACACACAAGGAAAGGCTCATGGGATTTAGGTCTTCACCTCCCTCCCTGTGTTGACTTACCTGAGTATGGGGTGTGTCTCGAGAGGGTCTCCTGGCCAGGCAGAAAGGTAACAACGAGGTCACTGGCCTTCTGTGAGCTGGGGTGCGCGGAAGAACCCCAATTGTTCTTGATCGAAAGCTGCATTTCACTATCCTCGAACCATTAATGTATTATTTTGATTATGATTTGCCATATAAACTAGTACGTACTAGTAATGTAACATTAAGTCCTTTGTTGGACCTTCATTTGACCTAGTGTGACAACACCAAATAAGGCTTTCATTGAAACATTTGGCTATTTTTATAGTTCTACAATAAACATTCAGCAAATGTGTTGCTTTACCTTTCCATTTTGTTTGGATCTGTCAAGTCGACAAAAGTCTTGTCTAATTCCCCTGGTGAAGGCATTAGACTTGGTTTCATATAGTTCTTACTCTGAATTTGTGATTGAATGGATGGTGGCAGAGACCTTGCAAAGGACTGCAGCATCATTTCTGTTTCCATGATGAAACTTCTACTACAAAGAGAGAAGAAAGCCAGGCAATGAATCAAAGTGATTATTACGGAGATCTCAGTGGTGGTTAAAGTTATTTTTCAAAAGCAGCTCAGTTGCAAACTGTGCTGACTCTCTTTGTCTGAAAGTTGTAGTCAGTTGGTGGAGCGGTTAGAGCTGGGAGGCTGGGTGCCATCAGGCCCTGGGTTCCAAATCCTAGCTCATCCCCCGCACAGACACACATACAAGAAAAACCAAATGTTCCACAACAGCAATAACATGAAAAAGTAATGCGTTATGGATAAAATGCTTCATCTGCTAAGACTTGTGCGTGAGAGGACTGAGCTCTGTGCTAAAGAACGTATCCAGAACTAGAGCTCTGACACCACAGAATTAAAAGACCCACCCTTTTAACACAAGAGGCATTGACAGTGACTTCCCATTGAAACGCTTGTCTAATTTCATAACTACTTTCTTTTTATTTACTGCTGAAATATCTTGCATTTGAGTATACGAAGTTACGGTTATTCCCCACTTATTTGGGAAGATGAACTACACAACGATGGGTGAGTATTGAGAAGCGTGTGGACTGTAATGAACAGTAGGGGAGTGTAATACTTAAGGGACTACCCCTTTTCACAACTGTAAACTTGGTGGCCGATCAAAGGAGAAATGTACTGTTGCAGGATCAGCTATTTCACTGTTCCTCTTTAAATGTGCTGGCTTATTTATTTTGTCTAACCAGCCCCTGAAATAGCATAAACGAGTTCTCTGAATGTGAGGTACAGTAAAAGCAATGCTGATTTGTTGCTGGGGTTGTCTAAGAGGTAATCGCGGCGTCCGGTACACAAAGGACAGCGTGAACACAAGTAATCCGATCACACAGCTGATGTACAGCAGTGTTTGTGAAGTTGCTGCTGCCAGTGCGTATTAGCATAACTATCAATCCATTTTAAGATCCAGCTTTTCATTCAGATAACAGCTTTAAGTAGAATAGCACTTAGGGGGTTTCAAGGACTTGTGAAGTGTTTGTAGTGACAGAGACGGTCATTCGCTAAAAACAACTGCTTTACTAGACATCAAGTGCAAAGCCCAAGCCGGCATCGTTTTCTGAGGGATTGGGATTTACTGCATTGATGTGGTATTCACCATTCATTTATATCTTAACAATATTATGTGACCAGGGTTAAACTAACTATCTATCTATCTATCTATCTATCTATCTATCTATCTATCTATCTATCTATCTATCTATCTATCTATCTATCTATCTATCATGGTGCATTTGTGAATATACAGATCATATAAAGTATACCTTTACATGATATTGTCCATATCTATAAAACGTCAGTATTGAGTGAGCCGCTCCAGGACTGATGCAATGCTATGAGCAGGGAGTGGAGTCTTCAATGCTCCCTCTGTACTGTTATCAATAAGACCATCTGTCATCTAAACTGGGGGCTGTCGTACCCTCCCCCCCCCTCCCCACACACACACACGTGCACACACACACACACATACCCACACACACACACACCCACTCACCCACACTCGCACACACACACATGCGCACGCGCACACACACACTCCAGCGTAGCTAGCGAGGCCCCTGGGGTTAGTGCTGCTGGATCTCTTACCTGAGCTGCTCATCAACTCCGTTTATTTAGAGCACAAAAGTGGAGTTTAAGCCAGTGCTTTATTTAGGTAAACACGCTTGCGTGCCTGAGCAGTCAGTCATGGGTTTAACCATTTCACTGCCTTGGCAGTGTATTGTGTGTCTCATCTGCTGTGTTTCCCAAGTAGCAGTGCTAAGCATGCAAGTGTGAGAAAGAGAGAGAGAGAGAGAGAAAGTGTCAAATTGTGTGTGTGCGAATGTGAGTGTCAAAGAGTCTGTTTGTGTAAGAGTGTGCGAGAGTGTGTGTGTGTGTGTGTTTGTTTAGCTATGCCTCTATTTGTCTGAATGAGTGCTTGTGTGTACTGTTTTGCTGTTTGTGTGTGTGTTTAAGGGCTTTTTTGAGCTTGTATATTGTACAATATAGAAGAAAAAGTGTTTGCAACATTGTAATGTTACAATGAGAAAAAAAAACTGAATCTACTTACTGAAGGCCTTCAGGCAAGACTATTAACTCTCAAGTTGCTATTTTTAAACAACAAGGAAGTAAAATGACTATCTGATACATAACAAAAACCAGAATTTCTCCTAAGGCTAGTATTGGTCACACATGCATGAAGTCCTTTGATGCTGGTTCTGTTGTGTAAGTTTAGAACTACAGCTATGGCCAATTGTGCTTCATAAAGTCGAATTCAACCTGCGGAATAATGTTATATTAACATATTGAATTACATACCGCTTTATACTGAATGAAAAAGTGACAAAAATGGAAAAAGCTGACATTTCAAAATCTAAGTACTATTACGGCTTCCGGTAGACATTTGCGATATCATTTTATAGTTTCTTGGATTACAAGATGTTAAATAAAATATCTAAATTATGTTCATATATATATATATATATATATATATATATATATATATATTTTTTTTTTTTAATTATGTCTCAAGCCTAAAATTCTAGGTGATGCAAAACTTTTGGCCAGAGCTGTATATGTGGACTTTCCATATTAAATGCTGAAGGACTTTACATTTAAAATGAATGAAAACTTAGTTTTTCTTGTTAGCTTCCCTCTTATAAAAGCTTGTTAATTAATACTGCAAAGTTACAATGGTAAATAGGTTTGTAAGTCATGCTTTTACTTTTATCTACTGCGTTCCTTCAAGTCCAATAACTTTTAACAATAAAACTATTCATAGTATTAACAGAACACAATTGCAGCTTCACTGTAGTTCAATAGTGTCCCTCAGACAAAGATACCAGTGCAGTCAGAAGCTGTTAACAAAGGTGAGAGGGTTCAAATAAACTCCCTTTATGCAATCTGCACGCCCTGTACCAGAGCTAACCACAATCTCATTTCTCAGTACAGGCAGCATGCCCCAGCCTGTTTTTTTGACATGCCTCTTTGCAATGTTACCATAGGAGAAAGCACGCTATCGTTCAGATCTCCTTCCCTATGCTGTCATCATTTCCTGTGATGAAGTTCCACAATGCTTCTTCACCTGCCTGCTATTTTGACATCTCTGCGGAGAAACGTAAACCAACCCAGGGATCCCAGCCACCTGCTCGTCTCCTAAAGAGCCCTGACCAAATCCCATTGGACAGCAAGACCTGCATCACCGATACAATCAGGGCTTTCATGAAATAGCAACAGCATGGCAAGCAGGTTCGATTAGTCTGGAAAGTATTGGGTGAGCTTAAAAAAAAAAAATCAAAAAAAATCATTCTGATTTATCCAACTCCTTCAGACGTCTATATTCTAAAATGTAGTGATTTCCCTAATATAGTGACATACTTACTTGAACTTAGACGTGTAAAACTACACGGGGAGGGGGGGCTGCACTGAAGCTCTTTGTTTCTTCACTGAGCAGCAGCTCTGGGGTGAGGGGGGTGGGCTGCCTGGTTCAGGTTTATGGAGCTCAGGGCTAATCAGGTGATGACAGAAAAATACAAACCTGAAAAACCAGGGGACTAGAAAACACTTCAACAACTACAGAATTCAACCTGAAACAAGAGATGTGAAGCCCCAACGAGGAAGTCCAGGATATTATTATTATTATTATTATTATTATTATTATTATTATTATTATTATTATTATTATTATTATTATCACTGCTCCTGCCGCTAGTTTACTGGATGTGTCTGTCTGCAGAACTGGGTTACTGGTAAGAGGGAAGTTTGTATTTGAGAAACAATTCAGTTCGTGATACTGAGAAATGCCTGTATTTGTTATGTACTGAACGTAATATTTTGCATTTGGTAGCTGTGTAACATCAAGGCAGGTGGGGAAAACCTGTAATATCCTAAACTGATTGGTGTTTGTAAAGCTCAGATAATCCAGTCATCTGTCAGTACAGTACACAGCATTCTTGTCAAACTCCCCTTGAAATAATTACAATACACCACCCCAATACTTTTCAAATTTATAATGCACAGTACCTTACTGTAAATAAAAGAGATTGAGGGCTGGAGATGATGATCACATTGTCCCTGTGAGAATGAGGTAGAAGTACATTGTTCAGATTACTGTTAATAAAAGCAAAGCTCAAGGTTTTATTACTGTCATTACTGAGCTTGTCCTCAGACTCCCTCATCCCTACTTCTTTGAGATGCTGAGGTCAGCTGTCCAGACCTGTCTCTCTCAGGTATCAGGCCTGAGTTTGAAAAGGCTGATGCTGGCCTCTCTGCAGATCTGTCCATGCCGCTGTGCCAGTTTTAGCGAGGGAACGCGTGCTGCCTCAGCAGAACCCTGTCGCAGATACAGATTCAGCTTTTCTTTTTTTGGTTAAAAGTGCCTGAAATGATACGTGCTTTTGCTACTGTATAAATGTGAGACGCAGGGAAATTTACAGAGCGATGCCAGCAGTGCTTTTCATGTCCATGAAAACAGAAACAAGTATGCAATACCAAAAGGTAGTCAAAATTACAAACCAATAATAAACAACTGAAGAAATTAGGTAATGAATAAGAATGATAAAACAGAAAATGACAAGCATAAGAAAAACTGTTATATTTGTAAGTCAGGTTACAAAAAGCTAACCTATAAAAATAAGTCTTTAATCTTCATTTAAAAAATATTGATCGAAGCTGCATCTCTAATAGAAAGGGCACAGTTCCAGAATCTTTTGAAATTGTACTTTTGGGAGGCACAAAAGTCCAGCGTTTGCAGATAGATTTAGCATTAGCTGTAAGATCATTAACCTCGTATTTAACTCTCAAGGACCTCTGAAGAGCACAGAAGCTAGAATGGTTTGTGGGTGTTTCTCTAGGTTGATAGTCAGGTAAGAAGAGTTCCAACAATCTGACAGTCACCATTCATTTCTGATTTGTTTTAGCATGTTTTTTTTCCCTTCTCTCGCTAGCACTAAGCTTTGTTATCCAGCAGAGGATGTCTGCCCTTTTTATTAGTTGCACATGATTTCATTCTGAATAATGATTTCACAAGACATTTCTTGCTGTACAGTTTCATCAATGCTATGAAGTTGAAACGCCCTGTTGGTTCAGTCTGTTCCCACTTCTTGTGTAGACACGTTCGGTTTAGTCAGTTCCTAATGTAATATTAAACAGTTTTCCAAAGCTAGCGGCATTCATTTGAGGTTGAAGCTTCTTGGATATTAATGGACAGATCTTAGCGGTTTACCCCAGGGTGTCATTTTTCTTTTTAAATAGCAGGAAACAAAGTAGGTGAATATCCTACTGTAGTTCTCAAGTTTTATCCTACTGTAGTTCTCAAGTTTTTTTTAAAACCCTGACAGTTTTAATTTGCTTTCAGTTGACATCCTGGTTTACAGTAACGGTTTAGAAATTTAGATTTTGTTTATTTATGTATTTTTTTTTCTGCTCAGGGTGCTTTCCCTTCAAGCTTTGAGTTCTTGCTGTCTGTCTGATGATGTTATTCTCGCCCGAATGAATGACAGAGGCCTGTCATGTGGAGTGAGACCTACACTCTCGGACAGCCTGAAACCTGCCCCCCTCACCCCTCTGAATAGAGCCCCCCACCTCCCCAAGACATCGAGGGCCAGTGTTGAGTCTGGGTACCCAGCGGGGATCCCTCTATCTCCTACGCATCTCTCTCCAGGGACTCCAAGTGAGATTGAGGAGGAAAAAGCTCATACGCACATCCAGCAACAGACTGAAATAAACACAGAACCCCACACAAACACATGAAGAGTGCGCGCACACACACACACACACACACACTCTACACTCCCTACCCACAGTGTGATCTTAGCAGCATGGATGAATCTCAGATACAATCATCTTTCCAACAGAGAGAAGAACATTAGAGTTTTGAGTTTGTTTGAAAGAGATGTTCTCAAAACAATCCCACCCCTCCAGTGACAGGCTGCTCCTCAATAGAAAGCTAATTGCGAAGCCGACCCATGAGATAAGAGATCCCTTGTTTTGACTTGGCTTATCAACGGTGAGAGCAGTGTTGGCACGCTAGTTCCCAAAGTGCCCGATGCTCTTCAATGCTTCTTTTATCTAAACAAAGCGTTATCATATTTGGAACCTTTTTTTTTCTTCATAAATGCACCTGCTGGACCTGTCAGGTGTTGACAGGGCTCCTTTGTCTCTGAGGGAGGCGAGGAGAGTATTTGATTGTCTTTTGTTTTAGTTTAAGGTATACGTTACAGTTAGCAGAAACTCCAGAATGAGACAGGAGGACTGAGACGCAAAAGGAGTCTGGCAAGAGAAAAGAAAATATGCAACACTCTAGGAGGGAAGATGTCGCTGGAACTCTGTAGGAAATGAGCAACAATTGGGCCAAACTGATCGAGCCCCAAACAGCCACACTTGTCGAAGGTTTATTTAGGATTCTTAGTTCTTTTCCTTGATCTTTTTACTGATACTGGTACAGTACACTGTAATTACAATCTTGTTCCTTGTATACTCAAAGCCAGGGGTCTAAAACAGAAGAAAGTCTTCACAAGAGCTTTCACAAGACTCTTGAACTTGCCACAGATACGGTATGCACACAAAGTAGTGTGCAAATTAATAATAACACTCCAATCCTTCTGCTGCACATATGAAATCAAACCACTGTAACTGAAAATCTTGGAAAATTGTCAAAATAGGCAAAGTGTGGGTACGAGCATCAGCACACCCCTAACCCTTAGTGCCTGAGCTAAGGGAAGATTTCTGCTAACTCATATCATTGCTCAATCCTCACCTGGGCCTTCCCAGAAGGCCCCCCCCCACTCACTCTGTGTGTGTGTGTGTGTGTGTGTGTGTGTTTGTGTGTGTGTGTGTGTGTGTGTGTGTGTGTGTGTGTGTGTGTGTGTGTGTGTGTGTTTGTGTGTGTGTGTGTGTGTGTGTGTGTGTGTGTGTTTGTGTGTGTGTGTGTGTGTGTGTGTGTGTGTGTGTGTGTGTGTGTGTGTGTGTTTGTGTGTGTGTGTGTGTGTGTGTGTGTGTGTGTGTGTGTGTGTGTGTGTGTGTTTGTGTGTGTGTGTGTGTGTGTGTGTGTGTGTGTGTGTGTGTGTGTGTGTGTGTGTGTGTGTGTGTGTGTACAGCACATGTCTGTGGTTTTGTTACAACCCGTTCAGGCTTCTTTACAGGACAGAGAGAGAATTATGTTTTATAACAATGTACAGGGTGGGGAGGCAGCAAGACAGCTAATAGGAACATGGCTTAAACACATGGCCCTAGTCCAGCTTGCGCAGTTTATCTGTACTTGTTTATCTATTTAGGGTCTTTTTGTGTGTTTTAATACATCAAATGACCTTTTGTCAGTTTATCATCTTCTTCCCGTGACGTCCCTGTAAAATTAATTTCTGATTATTCGTTGGCACTGAATTTTGCTGAATCACTAATACACGTACTAGTCCTGCTGCCCATGCTTCTGTGCGCTTCTTTGAGGCTGTTCGACTCTGTAGAGGTGCACTGCAGCGAATCTCACACACTGAAAAGAATGAACAGGTGTTTCCTCTTGTTTGAAGAAGGGACAGGTCTACACTGACAGTTTTTCTCGCCACACCACACCACACAATGTGCTGAAATCTGTGCCCTGGACCCTTGCCAGTGTCTTCTGTAAACATGCCTGTGGTTTATGACACAATAATCCACCCTGACAAGAAATCTGTTACCATAGGTGATGTGAGTTAGAGGT